>NW_024746523.1:0-10479 GCF_018991925.1 Homarus americanus | reverse complement strand
GAAATCTGGTACTTTAGTGGAATTTTCCTTACGTCTGCCCTGAAAATCTAACTGGAATCGAATTTCTTTGTGATCGCTGTTTGCAAGTTCGTTCCCTACCTCGACATTGCTAATGAGGTTTTCTCTGTTCGTCAGAACTAAATCCAGTATATTATTACCCCGTGTGGGTTCGGTTATATGTTGACTCAGGAAACAGTCCTGGATCGTCTCGAGAAATTCTCTGATTCTGAGTTACCCGTAAGGACAGTCCAATCTATTTGGCCAAGGTTAAAGTCGCCTACTATACAGACTTTGTTGTGTATGGAAGCCCTGCGCATTTCATCCCAGATAAGTTGCTCATTGACGCTATCAAGATTGGGGGGTCTATATATTACCCCTGTGATTAATTTTTCCCGACCGTCGCTTAATTCTATCCAAATTGTTTCTGTATTCCTCTCAGTTTTTATTTCCTTATTTATTTCACACTTCAGATTATCCCTAACATAGATTGCTACTTCGCCTCCTTTCCTGGTCTGCCTATCGGTATGGAACAGTTTGTAACCCGCAATTTGGTATTCGACTGGTAATTCACGTGTGTCTAGGCTGATCCATGTTTCAGTGAATGCAATTATATCGATTTCTTCGGTACATACCAAGGCCTTAATATCATCCATTTTGTTTCTCATACTTCTACTGTTCGCGTAGTATACATTTAAGTTAGTCGTGTTCTGAGTCCTTCCCTTACCGCGTTTAGTTTTAAACTCCCTGTCTAATTTAGTTTTGTCATCATTCCTAACACTATTTCCTTGTAATCTTTCGCCTTGTTTACCCGCTCCCACTGCAGTCTCCTCCACCCCCGTGCTCCTATGTTCTCTTAGCAGTTTAAAGACTTCGATATCTCTTGAACTGCCCCCTCTAGAGCCCCAGCCAGGGTTGCTACTCCATCTCCGGATAAAATTCCATCCCTTTCTAAATATCCGTTATTAATGAAATGAATCATTGACTTGCAATATCTGTCAAGACGGTCGTTAACACCAACTGCCCTTGACAACCATTCACTGCCAACTCTCCTTCTAGGCAGGACACCGCATATGATAGGGATCCCTCCCTTTGTCCTAATACGATCTATGGCTGCCTTGAACCTTCTTAACCCCTCATAATCCGCAGATGGAAAGTCTGGGACTCTGACCATATTTACATTATTTTTCCTTTCCAAATTTAGGGTAAACCTGATTTCAGATCATTCAAGTTCTTCCCTATTGCAGATATTTGATAATATTTTCTTTTTATTTGTTCTTATTTATAGGGTCTAATATTGTCACCTGTAGTAGGTTCTGTAATTAGTTGATTCAAAAAATTGTCCTGTACTGCGTCTAGGAAGTCTTCAGATTCATAGTCACCTACAATGTTGTCCCAGTCAATATTTCTGAAGTTGAAATCCCCCATAATGCATAGGTTGTTGTATATTGCTGCCCTACTCATTTCCTGCCATATGGGCTGAGTTGCTTTTTTCCCAAGACTTGGGGGCCGGTAAATCACTCCCATAATTAGTTTTCGCTTCTTTCTGCCATTTCTACCCATACAGACTCAGTTCCTATTTCACCCTTTATTGTATTATCAATGCACCATTTTAATGTATCTCTGACGAAGAGTGCAACTCCTCCCCCCTTCCTACCTTCCCTGTCCTTGTGAAAAAGGTTGTACCCTTCTTTGTGTTACTCAGATAAAAAGTTTTTGCTCGCCAGATTCATCCAGGTTTAGGTGGCTACTATGACGTCTACATTCTCAGTACATACAACCGCTCTCAGCAAGTCTATTTTATTTCTAATGCTCCTACTGTTTGTATAGTACACATTTAAACCTACCCTTCCCTGGTCCTGTTTTACCCCTTGTTCTGAGTAACCAATCAGATTTCACCATTGGAGTGATAAATCACATGAGAATCGTCAATATCACGAACGCCCAACCATTGCTTACACAATGTTTTTTTTATTCCAGTCGGCAATTTATAGCAATTGCCTTGGACAGCATTTCACCGCCAACTCCTCTTCCAGACGAGACACCACATACTATTGGGTTCCCTACCCTATCACTAATCTTCCCTAATGCCTCCCTATACCTGCTGAAAAGTTCCTCACTCCTAACCTTTCCTATGTCGTTGCCTCCTACTCTAAGACACACTACCGGATTGGTACTTCCCCTGACAAGACTTTATCTATCCTCTCAGCTACATGCCCTATCCCAGCCACAGGAGAACACACCTAAGTCCTACGTTTCCTATCTCTTGCACAAAAAGTCTAATCTAAGAACCTCACCTAATGTCTACATTATTAATATAATGAGCACAACAGGGAGGAAAGGTTATCCTGTAGGCAATTGTACATAGTTACAATTCTCTCTCTCTCTCTCTCTCTCTCTCTCTCTCTCTCTCTGTGCCCTATTGGACATAGGAACATTAATAGTAGCAGACAAGTCAGAGGAAGAGAGACCAGTCCTGATCACTGTGGATTTACAACGTGAACTGGATGATGTAAGGAGGGAGAGAGATGTTCCCCTCACTGAGAAAAAAAAAAGGATGGGAGAAGGAGAGGATTTATTTGCAAGACCAAAGAGAAAATACTTTTATCAAGGCTACTGCTGCGACTAATGATGTTTTTAGTAGTTTTTTTTTCTCTTCCCAAGTGATTTTGTTCTCAACTGGTGTCCCTGTAATATACTGGTCTGAGGAGGATATCAGTCGAGTACTGACCTTTCGCAGCTTAAGCCCGAAGGCTTATCACTACTTGCCTGATAGAAGTCAATTTCGTTTCCCATCTATCAGTACACTGCATCGTTGGATTCTCAGCTCAATATGGAACCAGGAGTGTTGCATGCACTTCTGCAACTGTTGTACCATAAATGTGAGTCTATGGATGACTGTAAACGTCTACGTGTTTAATCTTTTGATGAAACAAGTGTCAGTGAAGGTAACACTTGTCTTGTGAGGTCATAATTCCTGTCACATCACTCAAACCTGGAGGCAAAGGCAGCACCTGTGATCACCTGCTCTAACTGCCCCCCCCCCCCACCACCACCCATAATCTGATAATCTGTTGTCAGTGGCTGTAACACTTATCATATGAAGTCATAACTCCTGTCACCTCATGTCTACATTATTAGTATAATGGACAAACAGGGAGGAAAAGAACTCCTGTAGGCAACTGTATATATAGTCATCATTACCCTATCATAAGCTGCAGTTATTTAAATACAAGACTATAACTGAAATACATTGATTTTCTTTTAACCTTTCCTTCTGTGTATCACCCACCACACTGACTGGTGTCCTTAGCTAAAGTTATATGCAAGATTAAACTCTCTATTAGTATTATT
The DNA here is from genome assembly GCF_018991925.1 of Homarus americanus. Taxonomy (NCBI): domain Eukaryota; kingdom Metazoa; phylum Arthropoda; class Malacostraca; order Decapoda; family Nephropidae; genus Homarus; species Homarus americanus. The sequence goes on along the minus strand of NW_024746523.1, from coordinate 7,128 downwards.
TGCTATGTGAGATACTGAGATAACAAAGTACAGTATATAGAACCATAAAATGTTCTGTTTATAAGAGGTGAGAGGTAGGCGAGGAAGTCTGCCTGCTGACGTCAGCAAAGCTCCACCCACCTTGGCCTAGGCTAGCCTAGTCTAACCTGACCTAACCTAACCTAACCTAACCTTGTGTAAAACAAGTCTAGCCTAGCCTAGCCTAGCCTAGCCTAGCCTAACCTGATCTTATCTAACCAAAACTAACCTAACCTTGATCTGATCTGATCTGATCTAATATAGTGATTAGTTTTAATCAGATTGTTATACGTCTTTTTGATCAGTCTAAGTTTCTTTCATCTTACTCTTCATTTTTTCTCTGTTGTTCATCTTTGTTATATTGTTTTCTTTATGCTTTCTTTTCTTTCCCTCCTCCTCCTCTTATTATTCCTCTATTGTTCTTTAAGAAATCAGGATAACTGTTAAGATTTGTTGATCAATTTTCTCTACATTTTCATTAAGAGATTACTTATTAAAACAACATTATCTGTATTTATATTATCTGAAGAGGAGTCCCGGCCACAACAAACGCCCCCCACACTAACATAATGAAACACTCCAGTATATTATGTAAATATTCAAAAGGATTTGGATTTAATTGTAGTTTGTTTAATTTTAGGAACATTTCATTAGTGTTAACGGGAGGCAGGTAATGGCTATTATTAAAAAGCTTCCCTTATAATGACTACGGTCCCTCCAGCCAGACTTATACTAGCGTCTAAAGCCAAGGTGTGGTAGAGTCAAGGTTACCCACTGAAAAGTTTATTTGGATAAGTTTGGTGTGATTCTATTAGGTTTGGCTCCATTAGGCGGTGTAAGGTTACCTGGAGTGGATGATTATGTGTTGGGTGGGGCGGAGAGGAGTCACACCAGGTTAGTTAGACTCCAGTTAGTGTGTATTTTATCCCTTTAACTCTCAAAGGAAAATTAAATAGATTAGTTGTTTTATAAGATAATTATTTAATTTTAATTCATCGGTTTATACTTTCATGATGTTACGTAAGTCTATAACTTCACTTAATTATTTTAATGGCAGGATAATAAAAAGATACCTGCTGTAATTACCGTGTTGGAAACTACAATTAGACAACCAAAACAGCATCATCGGCCATTACAGAGCGTTATTTTGTATAATGTAAGCACTTAAGTCAGTGGCCTAAAGCCTCAGGGCTGCTGTGTGAGGTGGTTCAATCACGATACAAACATTACCAACATGTTTATCTTCACCAGGTGGGCTTAACATGACCAGGTGATGCCTTACTAACTCTTGGATTATTATTGTTGTTTAGTGAATTTGTATGAAGCTGCAAGATCATCTTACACCTCTTGGAGAAAATTGGGTAAAAAAAATTTTTCATCCCAATTTCCCCAATTGGTAGATATTTTTTTTTTTTTGGTATTTTGGTATTCTTTAACCTACCTTACCTGACCTCACCTGACCTAACCTGAAAATAATCCTAGTGATAATGGTAAAAAATGCCAAATACCTATTGGAATAAAAACGAATATTAACCGATATTTTTGTATTATGGAGAAAACAAAATCTTCAAAAAGTACAAAAAGTTAAAAACATAAATCAATATTTATAACAACTCCTCCAGGTATCTTGTTAGTTTCACCTTCAGTGTCCTCATGACTGTCCTTGTCATTTTACTATTGTTTGTCTTCCTGTATCTTGGATGTTCTCTATGTCACAGTTTGTGTTTGTTCTTTATTGTACTTCGTCACTGTCCATGTTTTACTGCATTATATTTCTTTGTTGTGATAAAATAGTTCCAAGACCTTCAGTTATAAACAATAATCATATGAAAGTCTTTGACAACAACTTAAATTATTCCTTATTTTCGTTACTTAGATCCATTGAATTCTTGTGTCCGTGTCCGTGACAATGATAATAAAAGGACTTATATTGAGTAGTCTCTAAGGTTTTCATTCGACTGTAAACATACAGTAAACATACAAAGCTGTAGTGAGACTGCTGGAGTTATGCTGCATCATATTAATGCAGCATGCAGCATAATGCGACCTCCTCTCCCTCCCTCCCCGACATGACAGCATAATGCAGCTCCCTCTACCTCCCTCCCCAGCATGACAACATAATGCAACTCCCTCTCCCTCTCTCCCCGGCATGACAGGATAATGCAGCTCCCTCTCACTCCCTACCCAGCATGACAACATTATGCAGCTCCCTCTCCCTCCCTCCCCAGCATGTCAACATAATGCAGCTCCCTCTCCCTCCTCAGCATGACAGCATACTGTGCCCCTCTCCCTCCCCTTTCCCAGCATGGCAGCACACTGCAGCCCCTCTCCCTCCCTCCCCCAGCATGACAGCATAATGCAGCTCCCTCTCCCGCCCTCCCCAGCATGACAGCATAATGCAGCTCCCTCTCCATCCCTCCCCAGCATGACAGCATAATGCAGCTCCCTCTCCCTCTCTCCCCAGCATGACAGCATAATGAAGCTCCCTCTCCCTCCATCCCCAGCTTGACAGCATAATGCAGTTCCCTCTCCTTCCTTCCCGAGCATGACAGCATAATGCAGCTCCCTCTCCCTCCCTTCTCAGCATGACAGCATAATGCAGCGCCCTCTCCCTCCCTCCCTCCCCCAGCATGACAGCATAATGCAGCCCTCCCTCCCTCCCCAGCACACACAATGCAGCTCCCTCTCCATCCCTCCCCCCCAGCATGACAGCACATAATGCAGCTCCCTCTCCCTCTCTCTTCAGCATGACAGCATAATGCAGCTCCCTCTCCATCCCTCCCCAGCATGACAGCATAATGCAGCTCCCTCTCCCTCTCTCCCCAGCATGACAGCATAATGCAGCTCCCTCTCCCTCCCTTCCCAGCATGACAGCATAATGCAGCTCCCTCTCCCTCCCTCCCTCCGCAGCATGACAGCATAATGCAGCTCCCTCTCCCTCCCTCCCCAGCATGACAGCATGACAGCATAATGCAGCTCCCTCTCCCTCTCTCCCAAGCATGACAGCATAATGCAGCTCCCTCTCCCTCCATCCCCAGCTTGACAGCATAATGCAGTTCCCTCTCCCTCCTTCCCGAGCATGACAGCATAATGCAGCTTCCTCTCCCTCCCTTCCCAGCATGACATCATAATGCAGCTCCCTCTCCCTCCCTCGCCAGCATGACAGCATAATGCAGCTCCCTCTCCCTCCTTGCCCAGCATGACAACATTATGCAACTCGCTCTCCCTCCCTCCCCAGCATGACAGCATAATGCAGCTCCCTCTCCCTCTCTCCCCAGCGCTGACGGCATAATGCAGCTCCTCTCCCTCCATCCCCAGCCCGGCAGCATAGTAGTTCCCACCCCCTCTCCTTCCCGAGCATGACAGCATAATGCAGCTTCCTCTCCCTCCCTTCCCAGCATGACATCATAATGCAGCTCCCTCTCCCTCCCTCCCCAGCATGACAGCATAATGCAGCTCCCTCTCCCTCCCTCCCCAGCATGACAACATTATGCAACTCGCTCTCCCTCCCTCCCCAGCATGACCTTGGCATAATGCTGCAGCTCCCTCTCCCTCCCTCCCACTTACGCTGACAGCATAATGCAGCTCCCTCTCCCTCCCACTCCCCAGCGCTGACAGCATAATGCAGTTCCCTCTCCCTCCCTCCCCAACGCTGACAGCATAATGCAGCTCCCTCTACCTCTCTCCCCATCATGGCAGCATAATGCAGCTCCTCTCCCTCCCTCCCTCCCCAGCATGACAGCATAATGCAGCTCCCTCTCCCTCCCTCCCTCCTCAGCATGACAGTATAATGCAGCTCCCTCTCCCTCCCTCCCCAGCATGACAACATTATGCAGCTCCCTCTCCCCCCTCCCCAGCATGACAGCATAATGCAGCTCCCTCTCCCTCCCTCCCCTGCATGACAGCATAATGCAGCTCCCTCTCCATCCCTCCCCAGCATGACAGCACCCTGAAGTTCCTTAATGAGTTGGGCTCCAGACTTATTGAAACTACCAGAGACTCCAGGGCATCGATCTACTATTTACAAGACAACCAATTGGGAGATGATGGTAAGGGAAGGCGAAAGACATCAGGTAGATTTTTACAGAACTTAATTTGGTTGGGACACAAAGACAGGCTGGAAGGGTGAGGTATGAGGATCTGGTAGGGTGGAATATGAGGGACTGGAATGGTAGGGTATGAGGGATTAACAGGGTAGGGTATGAGGGACTAACAGGGTAGGGTATGAGGAACTAGAAGGGTAGGGTATGAGGACTGGCAGGGTGGGGCATAAGAAACTAACAAAACTGGGTAGAAGGGTGTGACAATCTCCTCTTCTACACTAATCACGCCACACGTTCTCCCTAAGTCATCAAAAAATATACATTTGTCATGGTGTTCAAAAATTCCTCTTTTACCAACACAAGCTCTCGTTCTTGTAGCCATTGTGATTTAGGCTGAGGGATAGAGAGATATAGTGAAAGAAGTAGGAACACATAAAGAGAATGACAGACATAGATATGAGGATATAATAATTGTGGAAGGGGAAGGAAAGAGGAGGTGGAGATAGTGGTAGAGGAAGCAGGGAAGGAGAGTAGGGGAGAGAGAGTGATGATATATTAAGGTTAATAGAGACAGGGGGGGATAGGATAGGTAAAGAGGATACGACAGGGCAGATTTAATCTAATTTCATGGGTAAGAGATGGCAGGAAACCTAGTGAGTGAGTGAGTGGGACAACCATTGATCGTGATCACGCCCCAGTCCACAAGATCGTACACACAAGATAGTCAAAGGACCAGAGGGAACATATTCGGCTTGTTGTCGAACACTTGAATTAAAGGAGCAATAAGTTATTACTGAGTCACTGCACGTTGACTACATATTATAGTGTTTGTAAAGATCTTTCTTGTTACACTGGTCGAGAAGATCAGATAGCGACCGTACGTGAGCTGTGGCCCATATCTACAGAACCTCGACCATATTAGTTGGTAAAATTGTCTTCGTTTTCTTTGGTGAGTGATCGTGTATTTCCAGATGTAATAACTGAAATGTGTTCAGTGTCTCCAGCAGGACCCGGCTGTACTCTCTTATTGCTGGGACCTCTATCAATCTGCCTACACGAATATCAATAAGACCCGTTTCAACTGCTCTACAAACTTTAAGAGCGTTCGGTCGAGGAGTTCAGGTACGAAAAAAGTATGTTAAGTGAGAATAAATTAACACGAGGCCAGTCAGTGTGTCAAAACAAGGTCGGGCCCACATCAACTGGCAATATAATCACATAAGGCGGATCATGACGATAACACATTTGTGCTTATTGTTTCATCAAAGTACTTAGGCAACATGTTAAATCTATTGTTTGTGTGAAAGTAAAAGGAGAAGCTGTACAGGTTGATCCACAGTTCCTGTTTCAACATCTAACAAAAGCATCAGGACTATGAGCTGTACACTGCTGCATCACATTAACCACTAGGAGTTGTAAACAAACACTCCAAAAGTGCCTTTATGGAGGAGACCGATGAATTTCAAAATGAACACTGTGACTCCTGTTGTCTCGGTAGGGTCGTCAAAATCCTTTGTCTGTTGTGTCATATCGTCTAACACAAAATCGTAAACATACTTTTTGGAGCGTATCTACATCTTACAGCATGATGACACTAAATTGCCGCCTTAAAATGTTATTCTCAAAGACTTAATTATCCAATGAAAAAATTCACCCACTAAAATTTAAGATCACGTTGAAGATAAACTCATTAAAGTTTTATACTGTACTATAATGGAAATTAAAGTTCACTCACTCGCACTCTTGGGCAGAAATTATAATTTAAGTTCTCATTTTAGAACAGTCTTGGCTGTTTTTAGGTCCTGCTATGGTTACTGTCTGAGTCATAATCAACCTCACTTAGCATCTTCTATTTCATTTTGGCGCATTTCATGTTGGTGTATTTCATGTTGGTGTATTTCATGTTGGTGTATTTCATGTTGGTGATCACCTGCCACCCACCAGAGACTTGGGAAGGTTAGAAATAGTGTCATCTCTGTGTTTTATGACGTCTTCGAGGTTTATATCTTCACCTCACCTCCTGAACCACATCCTCAAGACGGACCATTTCTTACCCCTGGTCGTCTTCTTAGCTAATCAGGCTTATTTAATTCTTCTCTCACAGCGCTGCGCCCCCTGGCGAGAAACTCTCCCTCATTTCTTGTAAATTTTAGAAAAGGAAAGTTTATTCTCAACTGGTTGTACAGATGAAGCGTCACAACTTCTCGATATCTTTGCTTTGTGATTATAATACCAACGTGTCTGAGTCGTGTATTTGTTTATAAACTTAATGGAATAATATTTACCCAAGTTTAAGAGGCACTAAAGACATTATAAGGGCTGGATATTTCAAATTATCTGCATCTCTTGAATCACTTGAATCAGAAGTGAGAAAATGAAATTAAAACAAAAAAGAATTGTAAGTGAATGAAATATCGAAATCCTTGAAAAAACTAAATTTCTTAAAACAGTAATGGACTAAGACAGCAGTGGAAGGTAAGGAGATTGGTGGAAAAGAAAGGAGAAGACCGAAGGAGGAAGGTAAGAGGAGGGAAGATGGAGGGGTAAAATAAAGGGAAAGGAAGATGAAGGGGGAAGAAATGAATGGGGGAGATGGAAGGGAGGAAGAAGGGAGGGAAGATGACGGGGTAAGATGGAGGAGAAAGACGATGGGGAGAAGATGAAGGAGAAGATGAAAGGTGGAAGATGAAAGGCAGGAAGCGACAGTGCAAAATAGATCGGCAAGAGACACAGTTGTACCAGAGGTGGTAAAAATATACACCAGGAAGGAATCAGGTGTGGCAATGTAATACACACACTCTCTCTCTCTCTCTCTCTCTCTCTCTCTCTCTCCATATTATGTTGCTCAGATTTCTCTCTCTTTTTCTAAAAATACAAAACTCAACTCAATAAAGGCAACACATGTACTGTACTATGACTGCCAGTGTATTATAGCATCAACATTATTATATAAGAGTATATATTATACTTAAGCCCCCCACCCAGGTATCGCCGGGATGGTTAATCTTCAGGTGGGATACGCTGGGCAGCGAGGGGAGTGACAATCTACCTGTGTCATTAAGGTCTC
>NW_024746522.1:0-22180 GCF_018991925.1 Homarus americanus | reverse complement strand
CTATTTCAGTCTCCTCCCTATCTCAGTATCTTCCCTATCTCAGTCTCCTCCCTTAGTCTCCTCCCTATCACAGTCTCCTCCCTATCTCAGTAACCTCCCTATCTCAGTCTCCTCCCTTAGTCTCCTCCCTATCTCACTCTCCTCCCTATCTCAGTCTCCTCCCTATCTCGGTCTCCTCCCTACCTCAGTCTCCTCCCTATCTCAGTCTCTTCCCTATCTCAGTCTCCTCCCTTAGTCTCCTCCCTATCTCAGTCGCCTCCCTATCTCAGTCTCCTCCCTATCTCAGTAGGGTGTGTCATACGGAGGCGAATTTTTTTTTTTTGAGTTTGAAAAATTGGCCCATGGTATTAATGATGTAGTTCTATGTGCAGAATCATGTGATATCTTCAGATTTGAAAAGTTTTCATTTTTTGCTAGGTAAATTTTAACTTGAAATCTTATGAAAATTCAGTATTCCCACCCTTTTACCAACACCACTAAATAGCTTATTTAAAGTAAAGTAAATGTGTCAGGTTAATTTATTAGGATGAAAATGATCCTTGTAAATAGTGAAACGAATGATCTTGACATTTGACAAATTTAATATTCCTTTAGAAAACAAAATCATCAAATACAAAAACCGGTTTTACTACTATGACCCGGTGTTGCTGCACACCATAGAGAACATGTCTTTCTTGCTTCTGTTTCTACTCATCACCTCCCTGCTGACCACCTGAGCTCGGATGTAGCCTTCCCTCCTCTCCTGGCTGTACACGTGACTGCTGGCCTCGCTCACTTGCTGTACACAAAGCTCTATACTCTGGGTGTGCGAGGGCCAGGCAGGGACATGCATGGGGTTGTCCAGGAAAGCTCTGACTTGAACATTGGTGAGGCTGCAGGTAAGAGGGGGCTCACTGCCCGCCTGGATGTTATCCAGATCTATGAGATCAGTGAGGGTCTTGGCACCTAGATTGACTTCAGGAGTCTTCCTGACCCTGAAGGAATCGTCACCAACTGATTCGTCATGCCCAGATCCTCTCATAAGTCCCACATCCAAGATCTTTTTGACTGCCACTCTTCTCTCCTCCTCATCCTTACTGCAGAGCAGTGTCTGCAGAACTGCCTCGGGATGAGCATACCAGGAAGATCTCCTCACAGTCTGCTCCACAATCTGAACAACCTCCCTTGGCTGACTCCTCAGGAGCTCAAGCTGGAAGAGAACATGCCTCGCACCTTCGGAGAACGATGACTTGACCTTGGTGTTGAACCAATTTGGCAAGTAGACACTCACGATGAATTGGACAATAAGTCTCAGGTTGTGAAGCTGGTTCCCTTTCAGTTTATGATGAGCGACCCAAATTCTGCAGAACCTGAGAGCCGTTGTGAGCCACCTAGAATGTGAGACTGGGCCTATCTGCAGGTAAGCAAGTCTATCAGGCATGACCCAGTTTTGATGGTGGCATCGCAAATCATAAACCATAGTACTGGCCAGTACCAGGTCGTCAATGACAGTATGTGCAAGCTCAACGAGTGAGGGCCAACTGTGATTTTTTCAAAGCTCGGATTTATTTCTAACTCAGTGGCAGAGTCCAGCATCTGCCAAGAGGACCAGACCATCTGTTGTTTGAAAAAGAGTCTTGCCATCCAGCTCCTGGATCAGATGTCTGAGTGGCAACCTGTTGGTGTGGAGGTCACAACAATCCAGACCAGCTTCCCTCCCACTCTTCCGGGCCTATCCACTGTATGACCCCCTTGCCACCCTGTGTCTGTGTTGGTGCTGTCCCCTCCAATGGCCTGCAGGGTCTGGTCTACGTTCCTCTCTCTGAGCCAGTTCACAATGTTATCTGCCACTATCTCAGCTGGTTTCCTGATGTCATTTTTCTCTGGAGTGAAATGCCACAAATACTTCCCTCCTAGTTCACTGCAGCAGGAGTAGTGTTCCTCCTTCACCATGGCAGGGAACAACTTGTCAGAATCTCCAACTTTCATGAACACTTTAGTGTCATCCTTTCTCCCATCAAAGGACAAACAATTGATTCCATTTTTCTTCATCCCTTATCAAACCTCTAGGTTACTGACAAGTTTCTCCTGAGCTCTCTCCTTACTTTGTTATGATCTATCACCAGGTGAACATCATCAGGTGTTATCAACCACCGTCAATCCAGGCAGCTGTTGCTATCTCTGCAGTTTTTCTGAGACCAGTGTGGTGTCGCATGCTGGCCAGAGCTATGCTCGGGATATCTTTCCTATTTCGAATCTTATGCCTGGAAGGTTTGGGATCATTATTTTCTGGGTTAGGGACAAAGTCACCATTCTCCTGGTCAGCACTCGGATCAGCCATGGGGAAGTCATTAAACTCTGAATCAGCTTGACTCCAATCATCAGCCTTTTTTACCTCACCCTGGGCCTTCTCAAGTCTCTTTTCCTCGGCAACTCTTCTCCTCTTCTGTCTCTCTGTGGCAGCCTCCTGTCTCTTGGACTCCGGAATATCTTGGCTAGAAATCATGAGAGCTCCTATACTGCCAGTCTTCTCTTTCTGTGCTTTGACAAATGCCAGTTCGATCACAGGAATCTTCAGTTCACGCTTGCAAATACAGGAGATGTGGGCCTCGGATTTACAGTCACGATCGCATCCAAACTCAGGACAGAGAACAATTGGGCACTTGCAAGTAATTATGTCAAATAACTGGTCCAGTTGCTTGGCAAAGCTGTCCTTAACTGCAAGTTTTCCTCTCCCAAGAGAGATATTCTTGCTCTTTTCCTAACTGGCTAGCAGTCTCCTCACTAATTCTTCTGACTTGTTATGACTGGAGGCTTGAACTGAGCGTTAGCCAGAGTGTACTGTGCCAAGACAGCTTTGGTCATATCACTGGCAATGTCTTTGTTTGTGTAAGTTCTTGCCTTTTCACTGATTTGCCTGAGATTAAAACACCGTACCAAAGCATCTCTCAATGTAGGCAACTCCGACTTCAGGAGCTCTCGCCCAGACCCAAGATAGTGACTGAGATGGCTGGATTTTTGGTTCCTCGTCCTGACACAAGCAGCCATCGCAAATATTATCAACTTATAAATGCATCAGAATCTGAAACAGAAAAAAATATTGTTAGTTGGGTTGTTAAAGAATGAAGTCAGAAAGCAATGTTCACTATTTAATTGTAATGCACTAATGCAGCTGTACGTTAGATTTTTGATAAATTTCACGCTAAAATTTACCTAGCAAAGGGTTGCAAAATATTGAAACTGAAATTATTTTCTGTTTATATACACTAAAATCTACCAAAAAAGTGATGGGCCATTAGTTTTAGCTGATCTTCCCTCCTATGACACACCCTACTATCTCAGTCTCCTCCTTATCTCAGTCTCCTCCCTTAGTCTCCTCCATATCTCGGTCTCCTCCCTATCTCAGTCTCCTCCCTATCTCAGTCTCCTCCCTATCTCGGTCTCCTCCCTATCTCAGTCTCCTCCCTATCACAGTCTCCTCCCAATCTCAGTCTCCTTCCTATCTCAGTCTCCTCCCTTGGTCTCCTCCATATCTCGGTCTCCTCCCTATCTCAGTCTCCTCCCTATCTCAGTCTCCTCCCTATCTTAGTCTCCTCCCTATCTCAATCTCCTCCCAATCTCAGTCTCCTCCCTTAGTCTCCTCCCTATCTCGGTCTCCTCCCTACCTCGGTCTCCTCCCTGCCTCGGTCTCCTCCCCATCTCAGTCTCCTCCCTATCTCAGTCTCCTCCCTTAGTCTCCCTCCCTATCCTTCTCGGTCTCCCTCCCTATCTCAGTTCCTCCCCATCTCAGTCTCCCTCCCCTATCTCAATCTCCTCCCTATCTCAGTCTCCTCCCTAGTCTCCCTCCCCATCGTCTCCCTCCTATCTCAGTCTCCTCCTTAGTCTCCTCCCCTGTCTCAGTCTCCTCCTATCTCAGTCTCCCTCCCCATCACAGTCTCCTCCCTTAGTCTCCTCACTATCTCGGTCTCCTCCCTATCTCGGTCTCCTCCCTATCTCGGTTTCCTCCCTATCTCAGTCTCCTCCCTATCTCAGTCTCCTCCCTATCTCAGTCTCCTCCCTATCTCAGTCTCCTCCCTATCAGTCTCCTCCCTATCTCAGTCTCCTCCCTATCTCAGTCTCCTCCCTATCTCAGTCTCCTCCCAATCTCAGTCTCCTCCCTTTGTCTCCTCCATATCTCGGTCTCTTCCCTATCTCAGTCTCCTCCCTTAGTCTCCCATATCTCAGTCTCCTCCCTATCTCAGTCTCCCTCCCTCATTCTGGGCCCCTCCCTATCTCAGTCTCCCTATCTCAATCTCCTCCCCATCTCCAGTCTCCTCCCATCATCTCAGTCTCCTCCCTATCTCGGTCTCCTCCCTATCTCGGTCTCCTCCCTATCTCGGTTTCCTCCCTATCTCAGTCTCCTCCCTATCTCAGTCTCCTCCCTATCTCAGTCTCCTCCCTTAGTCTCCTCCCTATCAGTCTCCTCCCTATCTCAGTCTCCTCCCTATCTCAGTCTCCTCCCTATCTCAGTCTCCTCCCAATCTCAGTCTCCTCCCTTTGTCTCCTCCATATCTCGGTCTCTTCCCTATCTCAGTCTCCTCCCTTAGTCTCCTCCCTATCTCAGTCTCCTCCCTATCTCAGCCTCCCTATCTCAGTCTCCTCCCTATCTCAGTCTCCTCCCTATCTCATTCTCCTCCCTATCTCGGTCTCCTCCCTATCTCGGTCTCCTCCCTATCTCGGTCTCCTCCCTATCTCAGTCTCCTCCCTATCTCAGTCTCCTCCCTATCTCAGTCTCCTCCCTATCTCAGTCTCCTCCCTATCTCAGTCTCCTCCCTTGGTCTCCTCTCTTCCCCGATCTCCAACCCCCTGACAGGAGACGCATACAACTGTTAGTCCACTTGGTAACTTTTATTTGTTTCATATCTTTTGTTTGTTTGTTGTTGTTTGTTGTTGATTGTTGTTTGTGGTTTAATTGTTTTGTTTTTGTCGTGTTTTTGTTCTCACTGACGGAACCAGTTGTATGGTAGTTGGTGACCTTAACATGTGATTGATTGTGTTGTGGCGTGTGTCATAAATAACTACGTCTCTTTGTGTTATTTACAACAGGTGGTGGTGGTAGTAGTAGTAGTAGTAGTAGTAGTAGGTATTCCTAAAGTAGTGAATCAACCACGTTAAATTTTCTCATAACATCAATCAATCACACACACACACACACACACACTACTTGCCTGTGATAAAGAACAGTAATTCTTAAAGTATGTGGTCTCTGATGAAAGATGATTCTCATTATTATGATAAATAGTTTTTTCTTCACTATATTTATAATTTATAATAACATAAAGTCTCTGGGTAAATGTTCAGACACAATAATAAAAGTTTGTTATGTTGTGTTACGTATTGTTGTTATTGTTATTATTGTTATTTGTTATTATTAGTGTTATTTTATTATTATTATTATTATTATTATTGTTATTATTATTATCATGTTTGTTATTATTATTATTATTATTATTGTTGTTGTTTTTGTTGTTGTTATTATTATTATTTCCCATTCCTTCTTCCTTCCTTTTCCTCTCCTCTCCTCTCTTTCCCTCCCTTCCTCTTCCTCCTATATTCCTCTCCCCTCTTCTCCCTCCCCTCTTATTACTTCCCGCTCCCTCCCCCCCACCCGAGGAGTAGTTTCACCAATAGCTCCTCCATAAACAAAGGAACATTTTTCCTTCTACCTTCCCTCACCAAAGCATCTCCTAGTTATCACCACGACATTCAGACTGACGAACCAACTAGAATATTGAAACGTGAATAAACAAGACTTTCATAACAAGAAACATCACTATGATATCCTTATATCCCTAATGCCGTCTACCTGGAGGATAGTAATTAATTATCACAGGTAGATAATTAACTGGTAGTAGATTATGTAATGAATGGTGGATTGTTTTCTTGTGGTTTGATAGAGGGAGGGAGGGACACGTATGTTAATCACCTTGTTAGTCTTAAAACTACCATAAGCTGTAGTTAAATGACTATATATTTACTAATCTCTTGTTAATATAAAACTACCATAGGCTATATTAAGGTAAGCATATGTATTGTTACTCGTCTTTTGATAGTAATTTGAACCTAACCGAACCTGACCTAACTTGAGCTCACCTGACCTGACCAACCCAACACAACTCAACCCTTGCCTAACCTAACCTAACATGAATCTTTGATGTGAATACTAATTACAAGGTGCGAAATGACCTTGTACACCTGTGGATACTTGTCTCCTCCTCCTGGGATTAACACGAGGTACTCCTGAGGTGAATACTGCTGTATCCCTCCTGCCAGGGGATTACACACCTTGCTTAATCACCTGGCGATAGTAGGTGGTGGTGGTGGCGGGATGGCTCGATAGGTGGTGGTGGTGAAGGTGGTGGTGGTGGTGGTGGTGGCGATAGTAGTGGTGTGTGGTGGTGGTGGTGGTGGCGATAGTAGTGGTGTGTGGTGGTGGTGGTGGTGGTGTGGTGATAGTAGTGTGTGGTGGTGGTGTGGTGGTGGTGGTGGTGGTGGGGTAGTAGTGTGTGTGGGTGGTGGTGGTGGTGATAGTAGTGGTGTGTGGTGGTGGTCGTGGTGGTGGTGGTGGTGGCGATAGTAGTGGTGTGTGGTGGTGGTGGCGATAGTAGTGGTGTGTGGTGGTGGTGGTGGTCGTGGTGGTGGTGGTGGTGGCGATAGACTACAGGGAAATAGTGTTAGGAATGATGACAAAACTAAATTAGACAGGGAATTTAAAACTAAACGCGGTAAGGGGAGGACTCAGAACACGACTAACTTAAATGTATACTACGCGAACAGTAGAAGTATGAAAAACAAAATGGATGATACTAGGGCCTTGGTATGTACCGAAAAAATCGATATAATTGCATTCACTGAAACATGGATCAACCTAGACACACGTGAGTTACCAGTCGAATACCAAATTGCGGGTTACAAACTGTTCCATACCGATAGGCAGACCAGGAAAGGAGGCGGAGTAGCAATCTATGTTAGGGATAATCTGAAGTGTGAAATAAATAAGGAAATAAAAACTGAGAGGAATACAGAAACAATTTGGATAGAATTAAGCGACGGTCGGGAAAAATTATTCACAGGAGTAATCTTGATAGCATCAATGAGCGACTTATCTGGGATGAAATGCGCAGGGCTTCCATACACAACAAAGTCTGTATAGTAGGCGACTTTAACCTTGGCCAAATAGATTGGACTGACCTTACGGGTAACTCAGAATCACAGGATTTTCTCGAGACGATCCAGGACTGTTTCCTAAGTCAACATATAACCGAACCCACACGGGGTAATAATATACTGGACTTAGTTCTGTCGAACAGAGAAAACCTAATTAGCAATGTCGAGGTAGGGAACGAACTTGCAAACAGCGATCACAAAGAAATTCGATTCCAGTTAGATTTTCAGGGCAGACGTAAGGAAAATTCCACTAAAGTACCAGATTTCAGAAGGGCAAACTTTGACAGTTTAAAGAGGCAGCTGAGAGAGGGTGTGTCACGCTTGGCTGTGAACCTGACAGATGACACAGACCTGATAACGAGCTCTGAGATTGCCGAGTTCCACGACAATTTATATAGTGAGTTACTTAATGCACAAAGGCAGAACATACCATACACAAAACTCAGATCAGACAACAATGACCCTAAATGGATAAATAATTATTTAAAGAACATCATTGGCCAAAGGAAGGCTACAGGTAGAAGGATAAAGCGTGGCGAAATTCACCTCCGGGACTATTATAGGGTATTGGCGAGAAGGGTTAAAACCCATATAAGGAAAGCAAAGAGGAATAATGAGGTAAGGATAGCAAGGGAGGCAAAGACAAACCCCAAAGGATTCTACCAAATGTATCAAACTAAAACACGAGAAAAGATTGAACCAATACGGTCAGACTTCGGCGAGCTCACTGATAACGATGGAGAAATGAGCAATAATTTGAATAAATATTTTTCAACAGTTTTCACCACCGAAAATTTAAACATGATACCCGAGGCACCGACTCTATTCAGAGATAGTGAAGAAAACAAATTAAGTGAGATAGTAGTGACTAGTAACGATGTTAGTAAGCAAATAGACAAACTAAACCTAATAAGTCACCTGGTCCCGATGAGATATTTGCCAGAGTATTAAAGGAATGTAATGAAGAGCTTAGTATGCCCTTAGCAAAGTTGTTTAACATGTCATTAAAAACAGGTGTAGTACCAGAATCCTGGAGGATAGCGAATGTAATACCGATTTTCAAGAAGGGGGATAGATCACTATCCTCTAACTACCGCCCAATCAGCTAACATCAATAGTAGGCAAATTACTGGAAGCAATCATTTCAAACTCTATTCGAAATCACCTGGAGAAGCACCGATTGATCAATGATTCCCAGCATGGCTTCACAAGCGGACGTTCTTGCCTAACTAATCTATTAACATTCTTTTCATCAGTTTTCGAATCGGTGGACGAGGGGCACAATTATGATGTGGTATATCTCGACTTTAGCAAAGCCTTTGACAGAGTCCACCACGAAAGACTAATTAGAAAGGTAGAAGCTCATGGAATCAAAGGTAACATCCTTAAATGGATTAGGGCATGGTTACAGGACAGGAAACAGCAAGTGAGCATTAACGGCACTAAGTCCCATTGAAGCAACGTCACAAGTGGAGTTCCCCAAGGCTCAGTACTTGGACCATTATTATTTATTATATACATAAACGACATAGATATCGCCATTGACAGCAACATAAGTAGATTTGCTGATGACACTAAAATAGGACGTGTTATCAAATCTGACGAGGACTCGGCAAAACTACAGGAAGATCTAAACAAATTTTTCGAATGGTCTGAAAAATGGCTGATGAAATTCAACATCGACAAATGTAAAGGACTCAGTATAAGAGATGTAAACAGGGAAACCAGATACCAGATGAACAACAATGCCATAGAGAAATCCGACTGCGAGACAGATTTAGGAGTAATGATAAGTAGGAACCTTAAGCCAAGTAAACAATGTGTTTTTGCTCGTAACAAGGCTAATAAAGTACTTGAGTTCATACAAAGGAGTGTTAGTTACAAGACTAGCGAGGTCATCCTAAAACTGTATCTTGCTCTTATGAGACCACACCTGGATTACGCAGTTCAGTTCTGGTCACAGTATTACAGAATGGATATATAATCCTTGGAAAGAATTCAGAGGAGAATGACAAGACTAATCCCGGGCATTAGGAACCTTGAGTATAGAGACAGGTTAAAGCATCTTAATTTGCACTCCCTTGAGAGACGTAGAGCGAGGGGCGACCTGATAGAGGTGTATAAGTGGAAGGCAGGGCTAAACAAAGGGGACATTACAAAGGTACTCAACCTATCCAACCAGGAGCGAACTCGTAACAATGGTTTTAAATTAGACAAATTTAGATTTAGCCGTGAAATAGGTAAACACTGGTTTGGAAACAGAGTAGTGGATGAATGGAACAAGTTACCAAATATCATCATTAACTCGAATACGCTGAATTGCTTCAAACATAGGTTGGATGCTCATATGAGCAATAGGGGTTGGGTGTAAACGGGACTGCCCAGTATGGGCCAATAGGCCCGCTGCAGTTTCCTCCATTCTTATGTTCTTATGATAGTAGTGGTGTGTGTTGGTGGTGGTGGTGGCGATAGTAGTGGTGTGTGGTGGTGGTGGTGGTGGTGGCGATAGTAGTGGTGTGCGGTGGTGGTCGTGGTGGTGGTGGCGATAGTAGTGGTGTGTGGTGGTAGTAGTAATGGTGCTGGAGGTATTAGCAGTAGTAGTGGTGGTGGTTGCAGAAATGTTTGTGTGGGGGATTTGTGCGATGGTGTGTGTGTATGTGAGTGTGTGTGTTTATGTGTGTATGTGCGTGTGTATATATATATATATATATATATATATATATATATATATATATATATATATATATATATATATATATATATATATATATATATATATATAACCGGTCGGAATTTGCTGGACTTTAATTTCTCACTTGACTTGGGGTTTATTAAAAATTAATAGATGGTAATGGCAGTGGAAGCGCCCCTTTGAGAAAAATCCCGAACCAGCACAAGAACACTTAAATCTACTACACAAAATGAATTGTCCGTGACCCGTGGAAGGATAGCGTCTGTGACTGGGATGAATGAGACACACTGTAAAATTTAGACACTTATATTCCCTCCAACACTACAAACACAATCAAATAATGGTACACCAATATGCCCACCTCTTAACTTAAACTTAAAACACTACTCTGGGGAATAAAAGTTATAAATGACATAGAAATTATTAGAAACACAGGCAACAATAAATTAGAAGTATTAAGAAATGTTGCTTGCACACATGAACAGGCCTTAAGGACTTTCACAAAATAATATCAGTCACTTAGGAAATGGTACTAAAAAATAAGAAATTAAATACTCCACAATGAATAGGCCTTAAGGGTTTTCAACAAAATAATATCAGTCACTGAGGAATGGTAATAAAATATAAGAAATTAAATACTCTACAATGAATAGGCCTTAAGGGCTTTCAACAAAATAATATCAGTCACTGAGGAAATGGTAATAAAATTTACGAAATTAAATACTCTACAATGAATAGGCCTTAAGGGCACTCAACAAAATTATAGCACCCCAACAGATGTACACTTCCTAACCTAACCTAACCACTACTCTGGGGAACAAGGTTATACCTGAGATCAGAATTATGAAGAACAATCAGATGCATTAAAAGAATCAATCACAGTATCACTCTGGTTCCACTTAATGGCACAAACATTCAAAACAATATTATCAAAATTATTTAAGAAATATTAACTACACACGTCAAGATAATATCAGTCTGAGGAGTGGTGTTAACTACACCCGTAATAATGAAGATAAAATGTTCCTCTAGGTATCTCCTAGAGTCCTAGACTCACGGTCTCAGTGTGTGACCATTAATATACTCAGATAGTCTCAGTGTACTCCCAGTGCGTCCATGGGCAGGAAGAGAGTGAGCCAATCAGACCTTGTGCAGTTGAGAGAAACTTTAGCTTCCCGTTAGCAAGAGGGTTTCACTAGCTGACCGAGGACACGTGGTGTTGTGCACCGGAGTGGTAAGAACTGATCACCCACTGCCGATGCTGGTTCCGTGTCGTTTTAGTTGTCGGGAGCACTCGTTCACTCAAGAGATCCTTTGCTACCCCGCTAAACAGTGACAGGCCTACACTGATCGGTCCAATGGCGACAATCGCCACCCTCAATCATCAACGGCAGTCAATCTCTCGCAGTCAACTCCGGTCAACTCCAATCAAGTGGGTTCTGACGGAAACCCTGAAATGAACTCACTGTTAGCTCTAGTTTACTTTATCACTGCCCTATCTAACCCTGTCAGAGATCGAATGAGACTTACTTGTTATACTGCAATAGCGCAGCACAGGTGACTAGGCCACGTGACTATTTCTGATGGACGCGCGGAACGTCTTGTCTGTGTGAATGCTCTCCGGGACTGGGCCTAGCCAGCGTCGCGTCTCCCCAAGGCGTTAGCTTGGGCCTACGTGATATATCCCGCCTAACTAATAACTCCTTGGGACACCCGTAACATTATTCAGACTGCTAAACGATCTATAATAATTTCAAATTCAATAATAGTCCCTTAACTTCATGAGTCGCATCATTATTAATTCGGTAAATCACATTTAATATCATATAGGCCTAGTTCCGCAATCTCTCGCTACGAGCAGGCAGCGCTCCCTCCCCTCAGATGACCTTGAACGCTCAGTATCACTCATGGCGGGGCATTTGAAGTTACTCTGAAATTTCTGAATATTACATATATATATATATATATATATATATATATATATATATATATATATATATATATATATATATATATATATATATATATATATATATATATATATATATATATATATATATATATATATATATGAGTGTGTGTGTGTGTGTGTTAATTATGAATATATATATGTAGGTGTACGTTCATAAGTTACGTAAAAGAGTATATAAGTAAATGTATAAATATGTACGTGTATACATGTGTGACTATGTATCAACTTGAAAACTAAATGTGAGAGCGGCGACCATTACTAATATGAATAATCTGAGTCTTACATGTTCACTACCGGTATGGAACTAACGATCTTTCCACCAGGTAAACACGTCATCTCCCAGTACAGAACACGCATTAGTCCTAAAGTCATTCCTCCCTTAACTGGAGGTGTGAGGAGGTATGTAACTGGGTGCCTTAACTAGTGAGTTCAGGAAGGCTTCTCATAAGGTTTATACGATAATTTTATTTCCCTTAACTGGATAAATGAAATATTATAACAAATTGTCTTAGGCTATGACACACACACACACACACACACACACACACACACACACACACACACACATACAATAACACACAGACACACACACACATACACATGCATTCAATAACACACAGACACACAGACACACACACACACACACACACACACACACACACATACATTCAATAACACACAGATACACACACACACAAACACAAACCCACACCTCCTACCCATCCCACACACAAACAAACAGAGACAAACAGACAGACTACGTCATCTCCCGTGTGGACTAGGAGTCATGCACAGCCAAACACAGAGTAAAAGCTGCTACCACGCGAAGCTGTCATGACGCTCCGGGGATTTTTCAGTGTGGCTAAAACCTTGTTGCCTGACTGCATGACAAGGAGGAAGGGGGGTAGGGGGAGACGGGGTGGAGGAGGGGATGGTGGGGAGGTGGAGGAGGGAGGTGGTGGTGAAGAAAGGGGAAGAGGAAGAAGAGGAGAAGGAAGAGGAAGTCAAGGTTACCCGGGTAGGAATGGGGAAGACAAA
Organism: Homarus americanus; assembly: GCF_018991925.1. Lineage (NCBI taxonomy): Eukaryota > Metazoa > Arthropoda > Malacostraca > Decapoda > Nephropidae > Homarus > Homarus americanus. The sequence goes on along the minus strand of NW_024746522.1, from coordinate 9,293 downwards.
AGGCTATGGTTACGGTAGAAGTCAAAACATGACTGTCAAACGATGGGCATGGAAGTCAAAAGTAAAGACGTAAAATCAAAAGGTCAGGCGTACTAGTTAAGGTAAAAGTCAAAACACGTACATGGAAGTCACAAGGAACACAATATATTCTTCCTGACTGGTACTGGTGTGTGTGTGTGTGTGTGTGTGTGTGTTGTATCTATCTGTCTGTCTGTGTGGCGGTAATTAAATCACTAACAACACCATTACCTTCCTGATCACTAATTGCTTGTTCTTATTACCTCTCAGATTACAGCTCATTAAGGCAGTCATTAGCAGGTGATTAAACCTTTAGGAGACTTAATAAACAAAGTTGGTTAAGAGCCAAGACAAAAAAAAGCAATTGAAAATATCATTAAAAAAAACACACAAGGGGTGGAAGGAATATATTTGTAAATCAGTAAAAAAAAAAAACAGGATTTGTGTTGTGTGTTGATTTGGATTATAGAGGTATTTTAACAAACAAACAAAAGAAACAAAACAAACAAACAAGCAAGAAGGCAAATAAACAAACAAACAAACAATGAACGAATGACAAAGAAAAAAATACAAACTTAGCCTCACAAAAAATTACCAAAAATTACCCCAAAATTTTCAAAAAAAAATAAATTTCGTTCTTTTAACTTAGACAAAACCTGAAGAAATAAAAGAATATAAACACAGACTAAGTTAAGTAAATGAACCAGAGGGACCAGAGAAAGACGTAGGTTAATTAGAAAGAAAATTTAAATACAAATGTATGTAAATGAGTCTAGAGAGAGATAAGAACAAGGAAATACGTGATAATAAGAGAGGAAATGATAAGGAAGAGATGATAAAGAGATAGAGAAAGAGGAATTGTGTATACAGAGAGATAATGATGGAAAGGAAACATGACTTGATAATGTTAATGACCTGACCTGACCTGACCTGACCAACTGGTCTCCAAAAACACCTAAGACGGGGTCAACAAAACAAACATCAAAGGTCAAGAAGACAACCAGGTCAAAGGTCATACAGGTAAAAGACCCCCTCCTAAACCTACCTTAAGATTCATAAAGGTGAAATTCCTATATATTTACCCAATGAGAATCGACCTTATGGACCTCTCTTAATTGACGTTGCTTGGGGGCAAAACAAGGCTTAATGAAGAACTTGTTTGGAAACTTACCATTGGAGGTCAGGTGAGATAAAGTGAGGTCAGGTGGTAGGAAATGAGGGATTGGAGAGAGGAAGGTGAGGGATTTGAGAGAGAGAGAGAGAGAGAGAGAGAGAGAGAGAAGTCGTGTACAAGAAAGTGAGAGAATGTGAATGAGAGATAGAGAGAGAGGGGAATAGAGAGGGAGAGAAACAGAGTAAAATAGAGAGAGATAGAGAGAGGTGCTGGCCACATGATGTATGACCACCATTTACTCAGTAATTAATTCTCTTGAGTAATCGTCCTGTTCTCTCATCTATCTATCTCGTCTCTCTCACGTCTCTATTTGTTCTCAATATGTTTCTCATAAGTATCTCTCTCTCTCTCTCTCTCTCTCTCTCTCTTTATCTCTCTATCTCTTTGTTCTCTCGTTTCTCCCAGAGTTCGTCTTTGTCTTTCCCTAAATTAGTCGATAGTTATTAAAGAAGGTGTTTGAAATCTATGCAAGAGAGAGATCTTGGTGTATGTATGTATGTATGAATATATGTATGTATGTATTGTTACGAGTTGGGGATTTAGAATATAGTTATACGTCTACCCAGATCCCAACAGGTAACAAAAAAAACAAAACAAAGACAATCGGACTATAAAAGGGTAGACAAAGGATGCGAGTTTTCGTTGTATATAATAGAGTACCATAAATCCCTTAACAAAATATTCAGCTTATAAATTACCCTTAACCAAACTTAACCTAAACATTAACAGTATATACATATTAATAAAACATACAACAATTTTGAAGCAAGTGGACGCGGGGGAGGCAATACAAGATACAAATACTTAAGTGAGGAGCTGAGATGGCTGACGAGTAAGGCTGAGTATTGTAGAAGACGGTAGGTAGTCACTGTCCGTAGGTTTAGAGGATAGATGATCCTGTGGTCACTTCCCAGAGCCAAGTCCTCTCTCCTCGAATTGGAGCTCACAAAGAAGACTGGGAGGAAGTGACGCAACAACCAGGATATGGAGAAGGGAAACCCCGGAGTGTTAACTAAGACGAGTCATACTCGTGTCTCGTCCCTAGATGGCGTTGCTCGTGGTGCTGGGTAGGTAGATCAAGACAATAGATGGCGTGGTTCGTAGTGCTGGGTGGAGGGGTTCGTAACACACCCCCCCTCCAAAGACCTCCGTAGCGCGGGCGCGAAGGAGGTGATCACCTGGTGCGTCTGGAGAGTAGCTGCTGCATTTCCACTGGAGCTCGGGATAAGGAGTCTGCAATCAGGTTGTCCACCCCCTTTATGTGCCGGACTTGTAGATTATAGGGCTGGGTGAGGAGAGCCCAGCGGAGGATTCGCTGGTTGGAGGTCTTGTTGGTTTGGATGAACGTGAGTGGGTTATGGTCGGTGAAGACTAGGGTTGTTTGTGGGCAAGACTGGAGGTAACATTCAAACTTCTTTATTGCCAACACCAGAGCCAGGGCCTCCTTCTCTATGGTCGAGTAGTTGGTCTGATGTTTTTTCAACTTGGCGGAGTAGTATGCCACAGGGTGAAGGACATCAGTGGTTGGGTCGGGTTGTAGGAGCACAGCCCCCACTCCGACACCACTAGCGTCGATTTGCAGATGGAAGGGCGAGGTGTAGTCAGGGGGGTGGACTACAGGCTTGGAGGCAAGGAAGGCTTTGAGGCGGTGGAAAGACTGGTCGCACTTCTGGTTCCAGATGTAAGGGACCGCAGAACTGGTAAGGTCTGTGAGGGGTCCGGCCACGCTGGAGAAGTTACTGCAGAACCGACGGTAGTAGCCGCACATCCCCAGGAAGCGCATGAGTTCCTTCCTCGTCCTTGGAGTAGGGAAGGACAAGATGGCTCTAACGTTTGCGTCCTTGGGTCTCACCATACCATGCCCAACGATATGTCCCAGGTAAGTCACTGAGGCTCGGCCAAAAGCAGATTTAGCCAGGTTTATGGTGAATCCAGTCTCTTGCAGTCGTGCAAACAGTATCTCCAAACGCACCAGATGTTCGTCCCAGCTGTCTGACACCACCACCAGGTCATCCAGGTAGGCGAACGTCCCACCTAGGTCCTGAATAAGGTAGTTGATGGCCCTCTGGAATGTGGCCGGAGCATTAGAAAAGCCAAACGCCATAACCAAATATTGAAAAAGACCAAATGGAGTTATAAATGCCGAGATTATTTTTGCCCTATCCGTGAGTCCCACTTGGTAATATCCTTTCAATAGGTCCACGGTACTGATAAATTTGGCACAGCCTATGCTGTCTATTATATCTTCAATCAAAGGTAAAGGGTAGGAGTCCGAGACAGTGACCTGGTTCACTTTACGATAATCGGTACAGAAACGAAAAGTGCCATCGGGTTTTGGAATGAGAAGGCAAGGTGAAGCCCAGGGGGAGGTACTAGGCTCAGCTAAGTTATGTTTTAACAAAAAATCTACCTCCTTTTTCATAATCTCTCTTTTTTGTGGATTTAGTCGATATGCTGATTGCCTAATGGGTTGTACATCATCTGAGATTAGCTTAATATCATGTTTAAGTATATTGCAAAACCCTGGGAGGTCTGACGTGACTTTAGGAAATGTTGATAATAACTTAGTGAGATCTTTTGCTTGAGATGGATTCAGAACAGAAAAATACTCATCCAAGTTGTTGAGTATGTGACTGTTAGCAGGGTTTTCTTTAGGTAGAGGGAAGTCTAAATTCTCCAATAGGTCCATGTCATCTGTCTCCGGCTCCGGCCCTGACAAAACCGTATGCAATACAGGTTGACTTATAGCCTCTGGGATGTCTTCCTCTGACTGCCTGGAATGGTAAAGTTTCATGAGATTAATGTGAACAAGTTGTGAATCTTTTCTGCGATCAGGAGTATGGACTATATAGTTGAGGGGAGATAGTTTATTAGCATCGACTTGAAAGTTTTGATGGAACCGTTCCAAGCAACCTTGGGACGGTGGGTGGTAAGCCGAAGATGTACAATGGTCCACACTGGGGTCTTTCATCACCTGTTTGAACAAAGATGGATCAGATTGTTGGGCTGTAATGAGCTCATCCTTACTAATGGTCTTACTGTACAGATCTTCTGTGGGTAGTAAGATATTGGAGGTGGTTTTAGACGAAGAGGGCCCATTTCGCACACTCTGTGACCGGGTGACAGCGCAAGATGGGAAAAGGTGAGGAATAGTTTCTTCAAGGTCAGTGGTGGAGTTGACAGGTAAGGGAGAGTCGACTGTCTTTATGTTAGGAACCACTAGATCTCCTACCAAGTCATTACCCAATAATAAATGAATGCCGCACACAGGCATTGGGTCTTTCCTAATGGCTATTTGCACTTCCCCAGTAATCAAGGGACATTGGAGGTGCACTTTAGCTAAAGGATAGGAAGAATGGGATGAGAGATCCGAAATTAGAACACTCTCATTAGTAAATGCGTAGATATATCAGGAATGACGTTAAACAGGAGGATAGATTGTGCTGCGCCCGTATCACGTAGTATACGAATAGGGAAAGAACGAGACCCCTCTATGATTGAAATTTTTCCCTCATAGGTGAATGAAGAGAAGAGATCCTGATGGGGCCTTTCCACATTGGTGGTTGCTATTGGTTTGAATTTGGGATCCAGGGAACTACTTTTAGAAGTTCGACACTTTGGGTGTTTACAAGACTGGATCGTATGGCCTGGTTTTTTACAGCAAGAACAATAAAACTTGGTTGCATCAGGGGGGGTAGGTGTGGGACCTTTCGACCTACCACTCACGTCCCCAAGGTTATCATCAGAGGAGGACCTAACATGCCGGAAAGTACCACGTTCCCTACGGCACAGTGACTCCACCAGCAAGGCGTACTCATCAGCCAGCTCAGCCGCACGTCCTAAATTAACCTCTCCACGCTCCTCCACATGCTTCAAGATGTGAAATGGTATCTTGCTCTTCCACTCCTCCAGGACTACCAAGTTTAACAAATCCTGAGGTGGCCATTAAGAAAACCTAGATAAATTAATTAATGGTCAAAAAAATAAGATAAGTGGATTACCCTAGAAAATATCACGGCAGTGGATAACCAGAAAGTCCCGGAAACTAACCAAGTTATACCTAGGGAAATTACACTTATGAATATTGTTCTTCTGAGAAGATCCTTAGATAAGGATAAGAGACTTGAAAGAGGAAGGGCGTATTACGGCATTAATATAAAGATCCGGATTAACAACCCTTGATACTTGAAAGAGGAAGGGCGTATTACGGCATTTTATATAAAGATCCGGATTAACAACCCTGAGATACTTTAAAGAGGAAGGGCGTATTACGGCATTTATATAAGGATCCGGATTAACAACCCTGATATACTTGAAAGAGGAAGGGCGTATTACGGCATTAATATAAAGATCCGGATTAACAACCCTGATAGAACAATAATGGAGGCTTTATAATTATGGGGTCCTGGTAGAGCGGGGCGTCCCAAGATATCACTTCACCGTAAACTAGTGACTATGGAACAGCCTACTCTGGAGTGAGGGTACGGCATTAAACAAATCCGGATTCTTCCCTACACTCGATAAGACTTATTACACGACTGCCACGTGTAATAACAGGTAAGCCTTATGACACTTGGAACCTAATATCCTACGGCTGTCACTCTTACTGTACGATAATACCAATATATGCACACACATATGAAGGAAACTTTAAACCACCGTAAAGCAATTGTGAACAGAAGTGACTGGGAGGAATAATTAACACTGAGTAACAAAGATTAAAGGAAAAAATATATATGATATTTCTAAATATCGTTGTGTTTTAATATTTCTACGTCCGTGTGAATGAAAGGAGACAAAGGTAGAGTTACACTATTATGTTGTGTGTCTGTCTGTCTGTCTGTCATTTAGTCTACTATGAAAAAAAAACAATTCTCTTGGTATCAACAAAAGCGAAATAAACAAATTTTAAACAAATTTTACCCGTATATAAAGTTTACAATATAATCTGTAGTTCTAAAGATCCACATCACCGTGAAATTGTTTGATATCCTCTCGTTTACTCAACCATAAACACCAAACATTCAGGCGATAAGGTTCACTTAACCTAAATTATACTATCGACAAAAAAACCCACAGCTTTTGTTTGGATAGAATTTGTTTGATTTTATTTATAAATTGTCTATTATAGAGTTGATCTATTGTAAACTGTTGTATTTTGACAGGTTTTGTGTTGGAAAGGTTTGTGGTGCATGAATTACATACATACATACATACATACATACATACATACATACATACATACATACATACATACATACATACATACATACATACATACATACATACATACATACATACATACATACATACATACATACACATGCATACATACATACATACACATACATGCATACATACATACACATACATGCATACATACATACATACATACATACACACATACATACATACATACATACATACACATACATACATACATACATACATACATACATACACATACATACATACATACATACATACATACATACATACATACACATACATGCATACATACATACACATACATACATACATACATACACATACATGCATACATACATATACATATACATACATACATACACATACATGCATACATACATATACATATACATACATATATACACATACATGCATACATACATACACATAAATGCATACATACATATATACATACATACACATACATGCATACATACATACATACATACACACATACATACACATACATGCATACATACATACATACATACATACATACATGCATATATACATACATACATACATACATACATACACATACATACATACATACATACTGTTAGATGTTCTGGGTAATAAGTTCTATATACAGGAGAGAACACAAACACCTGTATAGTTTTGTAGGTTCGGTTTACTGGATAAGAGTATGTACACAGAGGTGGGTAGCACTGCTCCCTAGCTAAGGTCCGGGTCAACTACTATAGACGACGTATGGCAAGTGATACATTAGCAGCTTCCATACGTCGCCAGGCACATTAATTAAGCGTGTGGGATATGGTAATAACATTGCCACACGCTGCTAGCTAGGCTGAATAAATATAAATGGAGCGCATACATAATATACATACATAGTACATAATCCAGCATACATAATATACATACACCTCCCTTCCCCCTATACGCTCATAGCAAAGTCTTGAGCGGACCTTTTCTTCTGGATCCGTTCTGAGCGTCGAGGGACTTCATCACTGGGAAGGGTATGGGACTCAACACTGGTGGCGGGGCCAGCAGAAGGCATTGTTACGGGGCGGAGAAACCGGCGGTTCCTCCACCACACACGACCACTGGGTAACCGCACCTGGTAGTCCCGTGACCTGCCGAGACCCATGACTACGCCTACTTTGTCCCAACGCAGGGAGGTCGGGTCCTGAACACGGGCTTGGGTACCGACACTCAACCTGGGGAGAGAACGGGCGTGGTCGTTGTAGCGGGCGACGACGTCCTGAACACGTTCGGCGGCTCGGCGATCACAATCCTCTGTCTTAGCCTGCCACTCCTTGGAGAAGGATTGAGGGTGAGCAGGGACACAAGAACGAAGGGGGCGTCCATACAAAACCTGGGCAGGGAAGCGTCCGGTGTAGTTGGGTGTGTTGCGGAGTTCAAGAAGACCCCGGTCGAAGGCCTCGCAGTCAATATTCCCAAAAGGGGCCACCTTAAGGATGAGGTGCTTCAAAGATTTGACAGCAGCCTCAGCGTGGCCGTTGGACTGCGGGTAATGGGGCGATGACAACACATGCCGGACTCCCCATCGGTCAAGGAACGCAGCAAAGTCCCGGCTTGTGAACTGAGGCCCTCCGTCGGTTCGCAGGCGTACAGGAACGCCCACGTCACGGAAGTAGTGGCGGAACTTGCTGATGGTGGCGGCAGACGTCGTGTCATTACCGCACTTGATGACAACCGGCCAACCAGAGAGACGGTCGACGATAACAAGGAAGGACTTTCCTGACACACAGAAAAAGTCGGCCGACACAGACTCAAAGGGGCGGGTGGGGTTGTCGTCACTCATGAAGGGTACCTGCTGCTGGCTGGGTTGTAATACGTGGCGGGGCTTACACACCTGGACAGCATTGGAGATGTCGGGGTCGATGCCAGGCCGGAACACAGTCTGTCTTGCACGCCGTTTGGTGGCCTCGGCTCCCCAGTGACTGTCGTGGAGGCGAGCCAAGGCGTGGGGACGTGAAGCAGCAGGGACAACTACCGAAGGAGAGGTGTCACTGGCCAGAGGTAGGGGTAGGGCGGCAGCAGGGTATTTGCTGCTCCCTTCATGCACCCTGTTGGCGTAATTTACCTCGAGAATCGGTGTTGGGAAGTCCTGGGAGATGATGGCCAACTCTTGACAATGTCTGTAGGACAGCAAGGGAGTCGGGACACCATTATGCACGTCAATCCAGGCCTGACACGACCTGTTGCCAAAGGTGACATGTGCATAGAGTGAACCCAGGGCTGGGGCCATCTGTGAACCATCTGCCATAAAGCGGAGGTCCTCGGGAGGCGGTCCTAGATCGCTTGGGGAGAGCCCCAAGCATCGCAAATGCTGGGGACCGATGACTGTAGCATCAGCGCCGGTGTCGGGCAACATCTGAAGACGGGATGACACACCGCCGTAGGTCACGATGACGCTGATGTACTGGGGGGCTTTGGTCCTGGGATGCGAGGAGTACACCCTCCTAAAATGGGTCGGGCTTTGTCCCGGGTCGTCGTGCCTCTGATTTGGCGACTGTGGGCGGCCCTCACTGGTAGAAGGGCGCTGAAGCTTCCGTTGACGCTGTTCCTTGGGTTTGTTGGAAGGGCAACACTTGTCATAGTGGCCCAGACGGCCGCACACATTGCACTGGACGCGTTTGGCTGGGCACCGTACTGTGAGTGACCAGTGGCCCTTACGGTCACAACTGTTGCAGGTAGACTGAGCAGCTGGACATACCTGTGTTCCGTGCTGCTTACCACAGTTGTTGCAAAATGAACCGGGCGTGGACGTGGTGGGCGAAGGCGTAGGAGCAGACTTCCTGTCCTTCTTGTACCGGGAAACAGCGCGTACAGCTGTAGGGGGAGATCG
>NW_024746521.1:0-40358 GCF_018991925.1 Homarus americanus | reverse complement strand
ATCGATGTGCTTCGTTTCAGTTACGTATTGCTGGGTATTTCCCCATTAGAGTTCACGGCGCCATAGCTACGTTGAACGGGCTGTGTGAAATATATGGCAGAGTCTGGGACTGCTTTATTGTCCTGGTGGCCCAGAGGGTGGCGTTCCCCGGTAACAATTATGATCGTGGGTTCAAATCCTGGTGGGGTGGGAGTGTTGATTATATATTGAAGTCCGCGTGCTTTAATGGTCTAATGAAATATATATGGATCATCAGGTTTTGAGGCACAGTTGGTAAAAACGTTGCTCTGATCACCTAAAAAAAGCGGCATGGGGTCGCCATTAGAGTTCACAGCGCCATAAGCTCGTTGAACAGGCTTTGTGTAAAATATACCCAGAGACTAGGACTGCTTTTTATTGTCCTGGTGGCCCAAATTAACATTTCGATCCTGATTATAAGATCGTAGGTTCAAATCCTGGTGAATTTGAGGTGTTGATTATATGTAAAAGTCTGCTTGCTTTATTGGGCTAATGAAATATTTATGGATCCTCCTTGTTTGACCGCATTTGGTAAAAAGCGTTCCTCCTGATCACCTAAGCGGACACGAATTGGTCCCCCGATGGGGTTCACGATTGCCATATTTCGTTGAACAGGCTTTGTGCTGAAATATAGCAAGTCTCTAGGACTGCTTTATTGTCCTGGGTGGCCCAGAGGTAGCGTTCGGTAACAATTATAAGATCGTGGGTTCAAATCTGGTTTGGGTGAGGTGTTGATTATATATTTGATCCGGCGTGCTTTAATGGTCTATTGTTTATGGATCATCGGGTTTGGAATCATTTTGGTAAACATTGCTCTGATCACCTATGACGCAGGGGTCCCCATTAGAGTTCGGCGCCATAAGCTCGTTGAACAGGCTTTGTGTGAAATATGCAGGTCTAGGACTGCTTTTATTGTCCTGGTGGCCGGGTAGCATTGTGATTATAAGATCGTGGGTTCAAATCCTGGTGGGGTGGTGTTGATTATATGTAAAGTCTGCTTGCTTTATTGGGCTATTAAATATTTTTGGATCCTCCTTGTTTGAAGCGCATTTAGTAAAACGTTGCTCTGATCACTAAGCGGCACAAGTGAATTACGATGGGGTTCACGGTACCGTAAGCTCGTTGAACAGGCTTTGTGTGAAATATGCTTAGAGTCTAGGACGCTTTTTATTGTCTATTGGCCCAGAGTAGCGTTCTGATGACAATTATAAGATCGTAGAGTTCAAATCCTGGTGGGGTAGAGGTGTTGATTATATATTTGAAGTCCGGCATTATTTAATGGTCTAATAAGAATAACTACTGGATCCTCGGGTTTTGAAGCCACATTTGGTAAAACGTTGCTCTGATCACCCTAATGGCGGGGAGGTCATTGGAAGTTCACGGCGCCATAAAGCTCGTTAGACAGGCTTTGTGTGAAATAGCAAAGTCTGAGAATGCTTTAGTGTCCTGGTGGCCCAGGGTAGCATTCCCCGGTCCGCGATTATAAAGATCGTGGGTTCAAATCACACACCAGGTAAGTGAGGTGTTGATTATATGTTGAAGTCGCGTGCTTTAATGGTCTAATGAAATATATATGGATCCTCGGGTTTCCAACGACCACATTTTGGTAAGCGTTGCTCTGATCACCCTATAAAGCGGCAGAATTAGCCATTAAATTCACGGCATATAAGCTCGTTGAACAGACTTACAATGAAATATACCAGAGTCTAGGACTGCTTTATTGTCCTGGTATTTGAGGTAGCATTCGGTCACAATTATGGATCGTGGGTTCAAATCCTGGTGGGGTAGTGTTGATTATATGTAAAAGTCTGGCAACTGTTGGGCTAATGAAATATTTATGGATCCTCCTTGTTTACCGAAACGCATTTTGGTAAAACGTTCCTCTGATCACCTAAGCGGATGGTCCCCATTAGAGGAGTTCACGGTGCCATAAGCTCGTTGAACGGGCTTTAGCCAACAGAAATATAGCAGAGTCCTAGGACTGCTTTTATTGTCCTAGTGGCCCCAAGAGGTAGCGTTCGGTGACAATTATAAGATCGTGAGTTCAAATCCTGTTGGGGTGAGGTGTGATTATATGTTGAAGTCGCGTGGCACAATGGTCTAATGAAATATATATGGATCCTCGGGTTTCGAAGCCACATTTGGTAAAACGTTGCTCTGATCACCTAAACAGCAGCACGGGGGGTCCCCATTAGGATTCACGGCGCCATAAGCTAGATTAGACAGGCTTTGTGAAATATAGCAAGTCTAGGAATGCTTTAGTGTCCTGGTGGCCCAGAGGTAGCATTCCCGGTCACAATTATAAGATCGTGGGTTTCAAATCCTGGTACTGGGGTGAGGAGTGTTGATTATATGTTGATCCGCGTGCTTTAATGGTCTAATGAAATATATATGGATCCTGGGTTTGAAGAAGCCACATTTGGTAAGCGTTGCTCTGATCACCAAAAGCTGCGGGGGTCGCCATTAGGGATTCCACAGTATGCATAAGCTAGTTAGACGAGCTTTGTGTAGAAAGTATATACCAGAGTCTAGGACCTTTTGTGTGTCTGGTGGCCCCAGAGGTAGCATTCGGTCCTGATGCTCAAGATCGTGGGTTCAAATCCTGGTAGGGTGAGGTGTTGATTATATGTAAGTCTGTTTGCTTTATTGGGCTAATAGAAATATTTATGGATCCTCCTTGTTTCGAAGCCGCATTTGGTAAAAGACGTTCCTCTGATCTTTTAGCGGCGCAGGTCGAATTCCCCATTAGGGAGTTCACGGTGCCCTTAAGCCCGTTGAACAGGCTTTGTGTAAATATAGCAGAGTCTAGGACTACTTTTATTGTCCTGTGGTGGCCCAGAGGTAAGCGTTCCCGGTCACAATTATGAATCGTGAGTTCAAATCCTGGGTGAGGTGGGGTGTTGATTATATGTTGAAGTCCGCGTTAGCACAATAGTCTATTAAAATATATATGGATCACATAAAGGTTTCGAAGCCACATTTGGTAAAACGTTGCTCTGATCACCTAAGCGGCAGGGGGTCCCCATTAGAGTTCAAGCGCCATAAGCTCGTTGAACAGGCTTTATGTGAAATATACCCAGAGTCTAGGACTGCTTTTATTGTCCTGGCGTCCCAGAGGTAACATTCGGTCACAATTATAAGGTGTGGGTTCAGTCATGGTGGGGTGGGTGTTGATTATATGTAAGAGTCTGCTTGGCTTTATTGGTATGATAAATATTTATGGATCCTCGTTGTTTGAAACCACATTTAGTAAACGTTCTCTGATCTTTTCTAAAGGGCAAGGTGGTCCCCATTAGAGATTCATGGTGCCATGCTCGTTGAACAGGCTTTTGTGTGAAATATGTGAGTCTGGGATGCTTTTATTGTCTGGTGGGCCAGAGGTAGCGTTCTGATCACAATTATAAGATCGTTGGTTTCAAATCTGGTGGGGTGGGTGTTGATTATGTGTTGAAGTCAGCGTGTTTTTAATTGTCTAATGAATATATATATGGATCCTCGTGTTTCGAAGGCATTTGGTAAACGTTTATCTGATCCTTGGCGGCAGGGGTCCCCATTAGAGTTCTGATTATAGGCTGTTGAGGCAGGCTTGTTGAAATGTAGAGTCTAGGACTGCTTTTATTGTCCTGGTGGCCCAGAGGTGTATTCGGTGCAATTATAAGATTGTGGGTTTGAATCCTGGTGGGGTGAGGTGTTGATTATATGTAGAAGTCTGATTGCTTTATTGGGCTAATGAAATATTTTGGATCTCGTTGTTTCAAGCGGTTTGGTAAAACGTTGATCTGATCACCTAGCTGTGCGGGTGGTCCCCATTAGAGTTCAGGTGAAATAGGTCGTTGGACAGGCTTTGTTGAAATATAGCAGAGTCTAGGACTGCTTTTATTTTCTGTTGGCAGAGGTGCGTTCACAGTCACAATTATAAGATTGTGGAGGTTTGAATCCTGGTGGGGTGAGGTGTTGATTATATTTTGGAAGTCAGGTGATTTATTGGTTAGTAGAATATATGGATGCTCGGTTTCGAAGCCATTTGGTAAACGTTGCTTGATCTCCTTGGCGGAGTCCCCCTATGGTGGTTCCGGCGCCATAAGCTCGTTGAACAGGCTTTGTGAAGTATGCTTAGAGTCTAGGAATGCTTTAGTGTCTGGTGGGCCATAGGTGCGTTCCCGGTCTGATTAGAAGATCGTTGGTTGAATCCTGGTGGGGTGAAGGTGTTGATTATTGAAGAAAGGTCGGCGTGGCTTTGTTGGGCTAATGAAATATGTATGGATCCTGCGTGTTGAAGCTGCATTTGGTAAAGCGTTGCTCTGATCACCTAAGCGGCTTGGTTGTCTGTTAGGGGTTCTCGCCATAAGCTCGTTGAACAGGCTTTTGTGAAATATAGTGAGTCTGGACTGCTTTTGTCCTGGTGTTTGATGGTAGGTTACCGGTCTGAATTATAAGATCGTGGGTTCAAATCCTGGTGGGGTGGTGTTGATTATATGTAAGTCGCGTGATTTATTGGTTTAATGGAAATATATATGGATCCTTCTTGTTTTGAGGCATTTGGTAAAGTGTTATCTGATCACCTAAAAAGCGGGCGGTTGGGGTCTGATAGAGTTCATGTTTTATAAGCTAGTTAGACAGGCTTTTGTATGAAATATGAGATTCTAGGACGCTTTTTTGTCCTGGTGGCCAGAGGTAGTCGGTCACAATTATAAGATTGTGGGTTTGAATCCTGGTGGGGTGGGTGTTGATTATGTAGAAGTCGGTGATTGTTGGTCTTTATGAAATATATATGGATCCTTCTTGTTTGACGCATTTGGTAAAATGTTAGTCTGATCACCTAAAAGCGGCATGGTGGTCCCCATTAGAGGTTCATGGCATATAAACTCGTTGAACAGGCTTTGTGTGAAATATAGCAGAGTCTAGGACTGCTTTTATTGTCCTGGTTGCCCGATGTAGATTCGGTCTGAATTATAAGATTGTGGTTTCAAATCCTGGTTGGGTGAAATTATTGATTATATGTGAAGTCAGTGCTTTATTGGTCTAATGAGAATATATATGGATCCTGGGTTTCAGAGGCCACATTTGGTAAGCGTTGGTCTCCTTATCACTATGGCGGCACTGGTGGTCCCCATTAGAGTTCACGGCGCCATAGCTGTTGGACAGGTTGTGTGAAATATAGCAAGTCTGGGATGCTTTTTATTGTCCTAGTGGCCCAGAGGTAGCGTTCGGTCACAATTATGTTCGTTGGTTGAATCATGGTGGGGTGAGGTGTTGATTATATATAGAAGTCTGCTTGCTTTGTTGGGCTAATGGAATATATTTGGATCCTCGTGTTTCGAAGCGGCATTTGGTAAAACGTTGCTCTGATCACCTAAAGCGGCGGTTGGTCCCGTTTTGGGGTTCACGGTGCCATAAGCTCGTTGAACAGGCTTTGTGTGAAATATAGCTGAGTCTAGGACTGCTTTTTTGTCCTGGTGGCCCAGAGTGGCGTTCAGGTCTACAATTATAGATAGTGGGTTCAAATCTGGTGGGGTAAGTGTTGATTATTGTGAAGTCAGCGTGATTTTGGGTCTAATGAAATATATGGATCCTCTGTTTCGAGGCATTTGTTAATTGTTGGTCTGATCACCTAGCTGGAGGTTACATTAGGGTTCTGAGGCAAAGCTGTTGAACAGGCTTTGTGTGAAATATGTCAAGTCTGAAATGCTTTTGGTGTCTGGTGGCCAGGGTAGCGTTCCCCGGTCACAATTATAAGATTGTTGGTTGAATCCTGGTGGGGTGAGGTGTTGATTATATGAGAAGTGGCTGCTTTATTGGGCGTAGAAATATATATGGATCCTCGTGTTTGAAGCCGCCATTTGATAACGTTGCTCTGATCACCTAAATAGCGGCATGGGTGGTCCCATTAGAGGTTCACGGCGCCATAAGCTCGTTGAACAGGCTTTGTGAAATATAGGAGAGTCTAGGACACTTTTATTGTCCTGGTGGCCCAGAGTTAGCGTTCCCCGGTCACAATTATAGTCGTGGGTTCAAATCCTGGTGGGGTGAGGTGTTGATTATAATGAGAAGTCCGCGTGCTTTATTGGGCTAATGAAATATATATGGATCCTTCTTGTTTGACACGCATATGGTAAAATGTTGGTCTGATCACCTAAAAGCGTACAGGTGGTCATTAGGGTTCGCGGCGCCATAAGCTCGTTAGACAGGCTTTGTGTGAAATATATGGAGTCTAGGACTGCTTTTATTGTCCTGGTGGCATAGGTAGCGTCCCCAGTCCGTTATAAGATTGTGGGTTTCAAATCCTGGTGGGGTGAGTGTTGATTATATGTGGAAGTCTGCGTGCTTTATTGGTCTAATAAAATATATATGGATCTCTTGTTTGAAGCCGCATTTTGGTAAAATCGTTATCTCTGATCACCTATAAATGGCCTGTGGTCCCCATTAGAGGTTCCACGGCGCCATAAGCTGGATTGAACAGGCTTTGTGAAATATGGCAGAGTCTAGGACTGCTTTTATTGTCCTGGTGTGGCCCAGAGGTAGCGTTCCCGGTCACAATTATAAGATTGTGGGTTCAAATCTGGGTGGGGTAGTGTTGATTATATGTAGAAGTCAGCGTGCTTTATTGGGCTAATAGAATATATGGATCCTTCGTGTTTTGAAGCCGCATTTGGTAAATATTGCTCTGATCACCTAAAACGGCACGTGTGGTCCCCATTAGAGGTTCATGGCATAGCTCGTTGAACAGGCTTTGTGTGAAATATAGCAGAGTCTAGGACTGCTTTTATTGTCCTGGTGGCCGAGTAGCGTTCCCAGTCACTAATTATAAGATCGTGGGTTCAAATCCTGGTGGGGTGAGGTGTTGATTAAATATGAAAGTCATGTGTTTTATTGGGCTAATAAATATTTATGGATCCTCGTGTTTGAAGCCATTTGGTAAAATGTGCTCCTGATCACTAAGCGTGCATTGGTCTTCATTAGAGGTTCATGGTGATATAGTTGGTTGACAGGCTTTTGTGTGAAATATAATGAGTCTAGGACTGCTTTTATTTTCCTGGTGGCTTGAGGTAGTTTACGGTCACAATTATAAGACTTGGTTTGAATCCTGGTGGGGTGAGTGTTGATTATATTTAGAAAGTCCGCGTGCTTTATTGGGCTAATGAAATATATTTGGATCCTCTTGTTCGAAGCGCATTTGTTAAACGTTGTCTGATCACCTAAGCGGCTGGTGGTCTAGTAGTTCTAGCGCCATAAGCTCGTTGAACAGGCTTTGTGTGAAATTGTGAGAGTCTAGGACTCTTTTATTGTCCTGGTGGCCCAGGTAGCGTTCCCCGGTCACAATTATAAGTTCGTGGGTTCAAATCCTGAGTGGGGTGAAATTGATTATATGCTTAGAAGTCCGCGTGCTTTATTGGGCTAATGAAATATATTTGGATCCTCTTGTTTAGTAGTTTGGTAAAATTTGCTCTGATCACCTAAAAGCGGCTTGGGTGTTCCCCATTAGATGTTCATGGTGCCATAAAGGTAGTTGAACAGGCTTTGTAAATATAGTGAGTCTAGGAATGCTTTTTATTGTCCTAGTGGCCCAGAGGTAGCATTCAGTCGAATTAGAAGATCGTAGGTTTGAATCTGGTGGGGTGAGGTGTTGATTATATCTTGAAGATTCGGTGGGTGCTTTATTGGGCTAATGAAATATAAATGGATCCTCGTGTTTCAAGCCAGATTTGGTAAAAGTTGCCCTGATCACCTAAGCGGCATGGTGGTCCCCATTAGAGTTCGCATGGCGCCATAATTGGATTGGTTGATCTTTGTGTGAAATATAGTAGGAGTCTAGGACTGCTTTGTCTTATTGGCCCAAGGTAAGCGTTCGGTCTGATTATAAGATCGTGGGTTTACTTCAGATCCTGGTGGGGTGAGGTGTTGATTATATCTTAGAAATCCATGTTGTGGGCTAATGAAATATATATGGATCCTCGGGTTAGCGGTTGGTTAAACGTTGCTCTGATCACCCTAAGCGACTGGTGAGTTCCCCATTAGAGTTCATGTCGCCATAAGCTCGTTGAACAGTCTTTGTGTGAAATATAGTAGAGTCTAGGGACTTTGACTTCTTTATTGTCTAGTGGCCCAGGAGGTAGCATTCCCCCGGTAACAATTATAAGATCGTGGGTCAAATCCTGGTGGGGTGGTGTTGATTATATGCTTAGAAGTCTCGCGTGCTTTATTGGGCTAATAAATATATATGGATCTCGTGTTTCGAAGCCGCATTTGGTAAACAATTGCTCTGATCACCTAAAAGCGAAAACCGCAGGTGAATTTTCAGTAGAGTTCACGGCGCCATAAGCTCGTTGAACGGGCTGTGTGAGGAAATATAGCAGAGATGTTGAAATCCGTAGCTTTAATATTCTAATAAATATATACGGATCCCTGTTTTCAGAAGCAACATTTGATAAAACGTTATCCTGATCACCTACATGGCACATGGTCCCCATTAGAGGTTCACGCGCCATAAACTCATTGAACAAGCTTTTGTATGAAATATACCCAGAGTCTAGACTGCTTTTATTGTCCTGGTAGCACAGAGTAGCATCACCGGTCACAATTATAAGATAAATGAGCTCAAATCCTAGTGGGGAGGTGTTGATTATATGTAAAAAATCCTTAGCCTTTAATGGCCTAATGAAATATCTTTGGATCCTCCTTGTTTCGAATACACATTTGTTAAACGTTGCTCTGATCCACCTAAAGCGGCTGGTGTCCCCATTAGAGTTCACGGCAAAAAACCAACAACCAAAAACAAACAACACAAAACACCCAAACCCCACCAAAAAAAAAACCCAAAAAAAACAACCCAAAAAAAAACACCAAAACCACCACACCCCAACCACAAATCACCATAAAGCTCGTTGAACAGGCACATGTGAAATATATGATCTAGACTGCTTTTATTGTCCTGGTAGAAGTAAGCATTCCGGTCACAATATAAGATCGTGATGTTCAAAACCTGGTGGGGTGAGGTGTTGATATATGCTGATCCACGTGCTTCATGTAATGAAATATATATGGATCCTCTTGTTCTGAAGCACATTTGGTAAACGTTGCTCTGATCACCTAAGCGGCACAGTGGTCATTTAAGGAATTCGCGCCATAAGCTCGTTGAACAGGCTTTGAAATAAGAAATATGCAAGAATGGACTGCTTTTATTGTCCTAGTACCCAGAGTAGCATTCCCGGTCACAATTATAAATCGTAGGTTCAAATCCTGGTTAGGTGAAATTATTGACTATATATAAAGTCTGCTTTATTCAATGAAATATTATGGCATCACCCCATTTAAACCGCATTTGGTAAAACGTTCCTCTGATCACCTAAGCTGGCCTGGTCCCCATTAGAGTTCAAAGCGCCAAAAGCTCGTTGAACAGTCTTTGTGTGAAAATATGGCAGTCTAGAACTGCTTTTATTATCCTGTTGGCCCAGAGGTAGCATTCCCAGTCACAATTATAAGATCGTGAAGTTCAAATCCTGAGTGGGGTAAGTGTTGAATTATCTTAGAAATCCGTGCTTTTTGGTCTAATAGAAAATATAACTGGATCCTCGGAAAGAAGCACATTTGGTAAAACGTTGCCTCTGATCACCTAATCAGCACAATTGTTCCCATTAAGTTCCACGGCGCCATAAGCTCGTTGAACGGCTTTGTGTGAAATATAGCAAAGTCTACAGGAATCCTTTTTATTGTCCTGGTAGCCCAGAAGTAGCATTCGATGCAATTATAAGATCGACGGGTTCAACATCCTGGTGGGGTGAAATTGTTGATTATATGTAGAAAGTCAGCGTCGCTAATGGTCTAATAAATATATACTATGGATCTCGGTTTCCGAAGCCACATTTGTTAAAACGTTGCTCTGATCACCCTAAGTACTGAGGTCCCCATTAGAGTTCACGCGACATAAGCTCGTTGAACAGGCTTTGTGTGAAATATGAGACTAGGACTGCTTTTATTGTCTAGTGGCCCAATTAGCATTCCCCACGGTCACAATACCAAATCGTCAGAGTTCAAATCCTGGTAGGGTAAGGTGTTGATTATATATAAAGATCGTGCTTTTAATGGTCTAATGAAATATATATATGGATCAACCTTGTTTCGAAGCACATTTGGTAAAAACAATTACTCTGATCACCTAAAGGGGTCCCCATTAGAGGTTCACGCCATAAGCTCGTTGAACAGGCTTTGATGAAATATAGCAGTCTAGGACTGCTTTTATTATCCTAATTGGCCCAGAGGTAGCGTTCACGGTCCACAATTATAAGATCATTGGTTCAAATCCTGGTGGGTAGTGTTGATTATATATGAAATCGCTTGCTTTAATGGCCTATTAAATATATATGGATCTCTTGTTTCAAACTGGTAAAACGTTACTCTGATCACACCTAAAAGCGACGTGGTCCCCATTAAAGATTCACGGCGCCATAAGCCGTTGAACAAACTCTGTGTGAAATATACCAGTCTAGGACTAATTTTATTGTCCTGGTACCAGAGATCACCGTCACAATTATAAGATCGTGGGTTCAAATCCTGGTTAGATGAGGCGTTGATTATATGTAAAAATCTGCTTGCTTTAATGGTCTAATAGAATATATATGGATCCCCCTCCTTTGAAGCAATTTGGTAAAACGCTCTGATCACCTACAAACAAATAACCCACATTAGAGTTCACGACTACATAAGCTCATTAAACAGGCTTTATCTGAAATATACCAGAGACTAGGACTGCTTTTATTGTCCTGGTGGCCCAGAGGTAGCATTCACGGTCACAATTATAAGATCGTGGTTCCAAATCCTGGTGGGGTAGTGTTGATTATATGTAAAGTCCGCTTGCTCTAATGGTCTAATGAAATATATGGATCCTCTAGTTTCGAAGCCACATATGGTAAAACGTTCATCTGATCACCTAAGCCCATTTAATCCCCAATAGAGTTCACAGCTTCATAAACACGTTAAACAGGCTTTAATATAAATATAGCAAAGTCTAGGAATGCTTTTATTGTCAAATAGCCCAGATGGCGTTCCCCGGTCTAATTAAAATCGTAAGTACAAATCCTGGTAGGGTGAGGTATTGATTATATGAAAATCCTGCTTGCTTTATTGGGCTAATAAAAATATATACGGATCCTCTTGTTTCGAAGCCGCATTTGGTAAAACGTTCCCTCAGATCACCTAAGCGGCACAGGTGGTCCCCATTAAGGTTCAATGCGCCATAAGCCCATTGAACAGGCTTTGTATGAAATATAGCAGAGTCTAGGACTACTTTTTTTGTCCTGGTGGCCCAAGGTAGCGTCCCCAGTCACAATTATAAAACGTGGGTTCAAATCCTGGTAGGAGTGAGGTGTTGATTATATGTAGAAGTCACGTGCTTTAATGGTCAATAAGAAATATATATATGGATCCTCTTGTTTAAAGCACCATTTGGTAAAACGTTAAATCTGATCACCTAAACACGCGGGGTCACATTAAAGTTCACCGCACATAAAACTCATTGAACAGGCTTTGTGTGAAATATACCAGAGACTAGGACTCCTTTTATTGTCCTGGTGGCCCAGAGGTAGCACGTCACAATTATAAGACCGTGGGTTCAAATCCTGGTGGGATGAGTGTTGATTATATAAATCGCTTGCTTTATTGGGCTAATGAAATATATACGAATCCTCATTTCGACAGCATATGGTAAAACGTTCCTCTGATCACCTAAAGCGGCACGTTGGTCCCCCATAGAGTTCACTTACATAAGCTAGTTGAACAAGCTTTGTAAATATAACAGTCTAGGACTACTTTATTGTCATAATTGCCCAGAGTAAGCATTCCCCGGTCCAATTATAAGATCAGTTCAAATCCTGGTGGGGTGAGGTGTTGATTATATGTAAAGTCTGCTTGCTTTATTGGGCCAATTAAATATATATGAATCCTCTTATTTCAACCGCATTTTGAAAACGTTCCTCGATCACCTAAAAACGACGCAATTGGTCCCATTAAGTTCCACTGTACCATAAGCCCGTTAAACGAACTTTTAATAAATATAGCAAATCCAGGACTACTTTTATTATCCTGGTGGCCCAGAAGTAGCGTTCCCGGTCACGATTATAAATCGTGGGTTCAAATCCTGGTAAGGTGAGGTGTTGATTATATAGAAGTCCGCGTGATTTAATGGTCAAATGAAAATATATGGATCCTCGGGTTTCGAAGCCACATTTGTAAAAACGTTGCTCTGATCACCTAAGCGGCACGAGTGGTCCCCATTAGAAGTTCACTGCGCCAAAGCTCATTGAACAGGCTTTGTGTGAAATATACAAGACTAGGACTGCTTTTATTGTCCTGGTGGCCCAAGTAGCATTCACAGTCACAATTATAAGATCTTGAGTTCAAATCCTGGTGGGGTAGGTTTTGATTAAATGTAAAATCGCTTGCTTTATTGGAGCTAATAAAATAAATATGGATCCTCCTTGTTTCGAAGCCGCATTTGATAAAATCATTCTGATCACCTAACGACAACTAGTCCCCATTGAGTTCACCCCAAACCAGAACAGGCTATTAATGAAATATAGCAAGTCTAGGACTCTTTTATTGTCCTAGTGGCCCAATTAGCATTCCACGGTCACAATTACAAGATCATAGGTTCAATCCTGGTGGGGTGAGGTGTTGAATATGTAAAATCCGCTGCTATTGGGCTAATAAATATAAGATACCTCATTTTGAAGCCGCATTTGGTAAAAACTTTCCCCTGATCACCCTAAAAGCTGACAAGATTGGTCCCATTAAAGTTCACGCATAGCCCGTTAAACAGTCTTTTTGTAAAATATGGCAAGTCTAGGACTACTTTTATTGTCCTGGTGGCCCAAATTAGCACGTCACAATTATAAGATCGTGGGTTCAAATCCTGGTTGGGTGAAGTGTTGATTATATGTAAAGACAACGCTTTAATAGTCTAAAGAAATATATATGGATCCTCCAGGTTTCAGAACCACATTTGATAAAACGTTGCTCATGATCACCTAAGCACACGGGGTCCCCATAGAAGTTCCCGCCATAAGCTAATTAAACAAGCACTATGTCAAATACAACTAGGACTGCTTTTATTGTCAACCCAAACACCACAAAACCAAACCAAAAAAAAACCCACAAAAAAACCCAACCCCCACACCAAAAACCACAACCCCAACCCCAAACCAACAAAAAAACAACAACTAATTATTCCTCCCAGATTAGCATTCCCAGGTCACAATTATAAGATCGTGGTTTCAAATCCTGGTGGGGTAGGTGTTGATTATATATAAAGTCAGCTTGCTATTAGTCTAATGAAATATTATGGATCCTCCTTTTTAGCCACATTTAGTAAAACGTTCCTCTGATCACCTAAGCGACGCAGTGGTCCCCATTAGAGTTCACGGCGCCATAATCTCGTTGAACAGGCTTTGAAATATAGCAAAGTCTAGGAATGCTTTTGTCCTGGTGGCCCAAAGTAGCATTCCCAGTCACAATTATAAGATCGTGGGTTCAAATCCTGGTGGGGTGAGTTTTGATTATATTTGAAACCGTCATTTAATAGTCTAATAAAAATATGGATCATCAGGTTTGACACATTTGGTAAAACGTTACTCCGATCACCTAAGCAGCACAGTGGTCCCCAATAGAAGTTCACGGCGCCATAAGCTCGTTGAACAGGCTTTTGTGAAATATAGCAAAGTCTAGGAATACTATTATTGTCCTATTGGCCCAGATGTAGCATTCGGTCCAATTACAGATCGTGGGTTAAAATCATTGGGGTGAGGTGTTGATTATATGTAGAAATCAGCGTGCTTTAATGGTCTAATGAAATATATATGGATCCTCGTGTTTAACCACATTTGTTAAACGTTACTCTGATCACCTAAAGCGCGCGAGTGTTCCCCATTAAAGTTCAAAGCGCCATAAGCTCGTTAAACAGGCTGTGTGAAATATACAGAGTCCAGGACTGCTTTTATTGTCCTGTTGGCCCAGAGGTAGCATTCCCCGGTCACAATTATAAGATCGTGGTTCAAATCCTGGTAGGGTGAGTGTTGATTATATGTTAAAATCAGCTTGCTTTAATGATCTAATAAATATGGATCCTCGATTTCAAGCCACATTTTGGTAAAACGTTGCTCTGATCACCTAAGCGGCACAAGAGTGAGATTACACATTAGAGTTCACGGCGCCATGGCTCATTGAACAGGCTTTGTGTGAAATATAGCAAAGTCTAGGAAGCTTTTAGTGTCCTGGTGTGGCCCAGAGGTAGCATTCGGTCACAATTTATAAGATCGTGGGTTCAACTCCTGGTGGGGTGGGTGTTGATTATATGTAGAGATCGCGTGCTTTAATAATTATAATAGAATATATATGAAAGATCATCGGGTTTCAGAAGCCATTTTGATAAAACGACTGGCTCCCCAATCCCGCACCCTAAGCGGCTTGAGGGGTCCTTATTTGAAGGTTCACGGCGCCATAAGCTCGTTGAACAGGCTTTGTGTGAAATATAGCAGAGTCTAGGACTGCTTTTATTGTCCTGGTGGCCCAGAGGTAGCGTTCCCCGGTGACAATTATAAGATCGTGGGTTCAAATCCTGGTGGGGTGAGGTGTTGATTATATGTTGAAGTCCGCGTGCTTTAATGGTCTAATGAAATATATATGGATCATCGGGTTTCGAAGCCACATTTGGTAAAACGTTGCTCTGATCACCTAAGCGGCACGGGGGGTCGCCATTAGAGGTTCACGGCGCCATAAGCTCGTTGAACAGGCTTTGTGTGAAATATACCAGAGACTAGGACTGCTTTTATTGTCCTGGTGGCCCAGAGGTAGCGTTCCCCGGTCACAATTATAAGATCGTGGGTTCAAATCCTGGTTGGGTGAGGTGTTGATTATATGTTGAAATCCGCGTGCTTTAATGGTCTAATGAAATATATATGGATCCTCGGGTTTCGAAGCCACATTTGGTAAAACGTTGCTCTGATCACCTAAGCGGCACGGGGGTCCCCATTAGAGGTTCACGGCGCCATAAGCTCATTGAACAGGCTTTGTGTGAAATATACCAGAGTCTAGAACTGCTTTTATTGTCCTGGTGGCCCAGAGGTAGCATTCCCCGGTCACAATTATAAGATCGTGGGTTCAAATCCTGGTGGGGTGAGGTGTTGATTATATGTAAAAGTCTGCTTGCTTTATTGGGCTAATGAAATATTTTTGGATCCTCCTTGTTTCGAAGCCGCATTTGGTAAAACGTTGCTCTGATCTCCTAAGCGGCACAAGTGGTCCCCATTAGAGGTTCACGGTGCCATAAGCTCGTTGAACAGGCTTTGTGTGAAATATAGCAGAGTCTAGGACTGCTTTTATTGTCCTGGTGGCCCAGAGGTAGCGTTCCCCGGTCACAATTATAAGATCGTGGGTTCAAATCCTGGTGGGGTGAGGTGTTGATTATATGTTGAAGTCCGCGTGCTTTAATGGTCTAATGAAATATATATGGATCCTCGGGTTTCGAAGCCACATTTGGTAAAACGTTGCTCTGATCACCTAAGCGGCACAAGTGGTCCCCATTAGAGGTTCACGGCGCCATAAGCTCGTTGAACAGGCTTTGTGTGAAATATAGCAAAGTCTAGGAATGCTTTTAGTGTCCTGGTGGCCCAGAGGTAGCATTCCCCGGTCACAATTATAAGATCGTGGGTTCAACTCCTGGTGGGGTGAGGTGTTGATTATACGTAGAAGTCCGCGTGCTTTATTGGGCTAATGAAATATATATGGATCCTCGTGTTTCGAAGCCGCATTTGGTAAAACGTTGCTCTGATCACCTAAGTGGCACGGGTGTTCCCCATTAGAGGTTCACGGCGCCATAAGCTCGTTGAAGAGGCTTTGTGTGAAATATAGCAGAGTCTAGGACTGCTTTTATTGTCCTGGTGGCCCAGAGGTAGCGTTCCCCTGTGACAATTATAAGATCGTGGGTTCAAATCCTGGTGGGGTGAGGTGTTGATTATATGTTGAAGTCCGCGTGCTTTAATGGTCTAATGAAATATATATGGATCTCCTTGTTTTGAAAGCCTTGTTTATTAAACGTTCACTGATCCTCCTAAAAAGCGTACGGGTGGTCCCCATTAGAGGTTCACGGTGCCATAAGCCCGTTGAACAGGCTTTGTGTGAAATATAGCAGAGTCTAGGACTACTTTTATTGTCCTGGTGGCCCAGAGGTAGCGTTCCCCGGTCACAATTATAAGATCGTGGGTTCAAATCCAGGTGGGGTGAGGTGTTGATTATATGTTGAAGTCCGCATGCTTTAATGGTCTAATGAAATATATATGGATCCTCGGGTTTCGAAGCCACATTTGGTAAAAAGTTGCTCTGATCACCTAAGCGGCACGGGGGGTCGCCATTAGAGGTTCACGGCGCCATAAGCTCGTTGAACAGGCTTTATGTGAAATATACCAGAGTCTAGGACTGCTTTTATTGTCCTGGTGGCCCAGAGGTAGCATTCCCCGGTCACAATTATAAGATCGTGGGTTCAAATCCTGGTGGGGTTAGGTGTTGATTATATGTAAAAGTCTGCTTGCTTTATTGGGCAAATGAAATATTTATGGATCCTCCTTGTTTCGAAGCCGCATTTGTTAAAACGTTCCTCTGATCACCTAAGCGGCACGGGTGGTCCCCATTAGAGGTTCACGGTGCCATAAGCTTGTTGAAGAGGCTTTGTGTGAAATATAGCAGAGTCTAGGACTGCTTTTATTGTCCTGGTGGCCCAGAGGTAGCGTTCCCCGGTCACAATTATAAGATCGTGGGTTCAAATCCTGGTGGGGTGAGGTGTTGATTATATGTTGAAGTCCGCGTGCTTTAATGGTCTAATGAAATATATATGGATCCTCGGGTTTCGAAGCCACATTTGGTAAAACGTTGCTCTGATCACCTAAGCGGCACGGGGGTCCCCATTAGAGGTTCACGGCGCCATAAGCTCGTTGAACAGACTTTGTGTGAAATATACCAGAGTCTAGGACTGCTTTTATTGTCCTGGTGGCCCAGAGGTAGCATTCCCCGGTCACAATTATAAGATCGTGGGTTCAAATCCTGGTGGGGTGAGGTGTTGATTATATGTAAAAGTCTGCTTGCTTTATTGGGACAATGAAATATTTATGGATCCTCCTTGTTTCGAAGCCGCATTTGGTAAAACGTTCCTCTGATCACCTAAGCGGCACGGGTGGTCCCCATTAGAGGTTCACGGTGCCATAAGCTCGTTGAACAGGCTTTGTGTGAAATATAGCAGAGTCTAGGACTACTTTTATTGTCCTGGTGGCCCAGAGGTAGCGTTCCCCGGTCACAATTATAAGATCGTGGGTTCAAATCCTGGTGGGTGAGGTGTTGATTATATGTTGAAGTCCGCATGCTTTAATGGTCTAATGAAATATATATGGATCCTCAATTCCTGGTGGGGTGAGGTGTTGATTATATGTGAAAGTCCGCGTGCTTTTGGGCTAATGAAATATATATGGATCTCTCGTGTTTTTGGCTTAGCATTTGGTAAAACGTTGCTCTGATCACCTAAGTGACGGTGTTCCCCATTAGAGGTTCACGGCATATGGCTCGTTGAACAGGGCTTGTGTGAAATATAGCAGAGTCTAGGACTGCTTTTATTGTCCTGGTAGCCCAGGGTAGCGTTCTGACAATTATAAGATGTTGAGTTCAAATCCTGGTGGGGTGAGGTGTTGATTATATATTTGAAGTCCGGCGTTAGCTATTGGTCTTAATAAATGGATCCTCGGTTTGAAGCCACATTTGATGCGGTTATTCTGATCACCCTATAGCGGCACGTTGTGCGCCTATAGAGTTCAGTGGCGCCATAAGCTCGTTGGACAGGCTTTGTGTGAAATATACCAGAGTCTAGGACTGCTGTTATTGTCCTGGTGGCCCAGAGGTAGCATTCCCCGGTCACAATTATAAGATCGTGGGTTCAAATCCTGGTGGGGTGAGGTGTTGATTATATGTAAAGTCTGCTTGCTTTATTGGGCCTAATGAAATATTTTGTGGATCTCTTGTTTGACGAGCATATTTGGTAAAACGTTCCTCTGATCACCTATAAGCGGCATGGGTGGTCCCCATTAGAGGTTCACGGTGCCCATAAGCTCGTTGAACAGGCTTTGTGTGAAATATAGCAGAGTCTATGACTGCTTTTATTGTCCTGGTGGCCCAGAAGGTAGGATTCCGGTCACTGAATTATAAGATCGTGGGTTTCAAATCCTGGTGGGATGAGGTGTTGATTATATGTTGAGATCCATGTTCTTTAATAACAATAAGATATATATGGATCCTCGGGTTTGAAGCCACATTTATTCGTTGCTCTGATCACTGTAAGCGACGCAGGGGTCTGATTGAGGTTCATGCGCCATAAGCTCGTTGAACAGGCTTTGTGTGAAATATGCAGAGTCTGGACTGCTTTGTGTCTGGCGGCCCAGGGTAGCATTCCCCAGGGTCACAATTATAAGATCGTGGGTTCAAATCCTGGTGGGGTGGGGATTGAAATATGGATCCTCTGTTTGAAGCACATTTGGTAAACGTTCTCTGATCACTTTAAAAAGCGGCACGGGTGGTCCCCATTAGGGTTCACGGTGCCACTAAGCGTTTGACAGGCTTTGTGTGAAATATAGCAGAGTCTGGGACTGTTTTATTGTCCTGGTGGCCCAGGTAAGCGTTCCGGTCACAGAATTGCAGATCGTGGGTTCAAATCCTGGTGGGGTGGTGTTGATTATATGTTGAGAATCGCGTGCTTTAATGGTCTTGTATGAAATATATGGATCCTCGGGTTTTAAATCACATTTGGTAAAACGTTTCTGATCACCTAAATGACGCAGGGGGTCCCCATTAGGGTTCCGGCGCCATAAGCTCGTTGAACAGGCTTTGTGTGAAATATGCAGGGAGTCTCGGGACGCCTTTTAGTGTCCTGGTGGCCCAAGGTGGCATTTCCCGGTCTAATTATAAGATCGTTGGTTCTAAATCCTGGTGGGGTGAATGTTGATTATATGTAAGTCTGCTTGCTTTATTGGGATAATGAAATATTTATGGATCCTCCTTGTTTGAAGCCGCATTTGGTAAAACGTTCTCCTGATCCCTAAGCGGCGTGGGTGAATTCCCATTAGAGGTTCACGGTGCCATAAGCCCGTTGAACAGGCTTTGTGTGAAATATGCTTAGAGTCTAGGACTACTTTTATTGTCCTGGTGGCCCAGGTAGCGTTCCTGATTCTGAATATAAGATCGTGGGTTCAAATCCTGGTGGGGTGAGGTGTTGATTATATGTTGAGAATCATGGTGCTTTATTGGTCTAATAGAAATATATGGATCCTCGGGTTTGAAACACATTTGGTAAACGTTGCTCTGATCACCTAAGCGGCGGGGGTCCCCATTAGTGTTCACGGCGCCATAAGCTCGTTGAACGAGGCTTTGTGTGAAATATACTGAAGTCTAGGACTGCTTTTTATTGTCCTGGTAGCCCAGAGGTAGCTTATTCTGGTCACAATTATAAGATCGTGGGTTTAAATCCTGGTGGGTGAGGTGTTGATTATATGTAAAGTCTGCTTGCTTTATTGGGCTAATAAAATATTTTGGATCCTCTTGTTTGGCATTTGGTAGCGTTGCTCTGATCACCTAAGCGTACGAGGTGGTTCCCATTAGGGGTTCACGGTGCCGCAAGCTCATTGGACAGGCTTTGTGTGAAATATATAGAAAGTCTAGGACTGCTTTTATTGTCCTGGTAGCCCAAGGTAGCGTTTGGTCACAATTATAGATCATGGGTTCAAATCCTGGTGGGGTGAGTGTTGATTATATGTTGAAGTCGCGTGCTTTAATGGTCTAATAAATTATATGGATCTGGGTTTCGAAGCATTTGGTAAGCGTTGCTCTGATCACTAGAGTCCTGGGGTTTAGAGTTCACGGCTTATGCTGCGTTTAACAGGCTTTTGTGAAATATAGCAAGTCTGGGGCCTTTAGTGTCTGGTGTTGAAGTGGGATTCCCGGTGCTGATTAAGTCGTTGGTTCGAATCTGGTGGGGTGGTGTTGATTATATGAAGAAGTCGTGCTTTATTTGGGCTAATAAATATATAGGGATCCTCATGTTTGAGAAGCGTTTTGGTAAGCGTTGCTCTGATCACCTAAGATGCTGGGTGGTCCCCATTAGAGGTTCACTGCGTATAAGCTCGTTGAACGGGCTTTGTGTGAAATATATGAAGTCTAGGACTCTTTTATTGTCCTGGCCCCAGTGGTGCGTGTCACAATTATAAGATTGTGGGTTCAAAGTCCTGGTGGGGTGGGTGTTGATTATATGTAAGTCATGCTTTAATGGTCTAATGATTATATATATGGATCCTTCTTGTTTGGCGCATTTTGGTAAAATGTTAAGTCTGATCACTTAAGCGTACGGGTGTTTCATTAGAGTTCTGAAGCATAAACTTCGTTGAACAGGCTTTGTGTGAAATATGTAGAGTCTGGGACTGCTTTTGTGTCTGGTGGCCCAGGTAGCGTTCCCCGGTGCATTTATAGATCGTGGGTTCAAATCCTGTTTGGGGTGAGGACAATTATAAGATGGTAAGGTTCAAATCTGGTGAATTGTTGGGCAAAAAGTCTGGCTTTATTGGGCTAATGAAATGTTATGGATCCTCCTTGTTTGAGAAGCACTTTGGTAAACTACTCTGATCACCTAAGCAGCACGGTGGTCACATTAGGGTTCTACGTTGCCATAAGCCCGTTGAGCAGGCTTTTGTGTGAAAATATATGAAGTCTGGGATACTTTTTATTTGAGGTAGCGTTCCCCGGTCACATTAGATCGTGAGTTCAAATCTGGGTGGGGTGAGGTGTTGATTTTATATTTGAAGTCAGCGCTGTGGTCTAATAAGCTCCTCTCTTGGATCACCGGGTTTCAGCCACATTTGGTAAATGTTGCTCCTGATCACCTAGCGTACGGGGGTCCCCATTAGAGTTCCTTGACGCCATAAGCTCTTGAACAGGCTTTGTGTAAATATCTGGATTGCTTTTATTGTCCTGGTGTGGCCCAGAAGTGGCATTTGATGCAATTATAAGATCGTGGGTTCAATCCTGGTGGGGTGGGGGTGTTTGGTATATGTAAAAAGTCTCTTTTGCTTTATTGTTGTAAATGTTATGGATCTCTTGTT
Source organism: Homarus americanus (assembly GCF_018991925.1). Taxonomy (NCBI): domain Eukaryota; kingdom Metazoa; phylum Arthropoda; class Malacostraca; order Decapoda; family Nephropidae; genus Homarus; species Homarus americanus. The sequence continues at coordinate 19,170 of NW_024746521.1, read as the reverse complement.
TCGAAGCCGCATTTGGTACGTTCTCTGATCACCCTAAGCCTTTGGGTAGTTCTGTACAGGTTCACGGTGCCATAAGCCCGTTGAACAGGCTTTGTGTAATACTGGCAGTCTGGGACTACTTTTTTTCTTGTCCTGTTTAGAGGTAGCGTTCCCCGTGCAATTATAGATGTGGGTTCGAATCCTGGTGGGAGCCAGTGTTGATTATATGTTGATCGCGTGCTTTAATGGTCTAATATATGGATCCTCGTATTCAAATACATTTTGAGCTGAAAACGTTGCTCTGTTCTTTCCTAAGCGGCGCGGGGTCCTGACAGAGGTTACGGCGCCATAAGCTCGTTGAACAGAGCTTTGTGTAAATATACCGATCCTGGGTTTTTATTGTCCTGGTATTTGAAATTGTATTCGGGAATACGTGCATAAGATCGTGGGTTCAAAATCTGGTGGGGTGAGTGTTGATTATATGCTCTTGCTTTATTGGGCTAATGAAATATTTTGGATCTCCTTGTTTCGAAGCCGCATTTGGTAAACGTTGCTCTGATCACTGGCTGGGTGTGGTCCCCAAGTAGGGTTCTGGTGCTTATAAGCTCGTTAGGTGGAAGCACTTTGTGTGAAATATATGAGTCTAGGACTGCTTTTATTGTCCTGGTGGCCCATGAGTAGCGTTCCCCGATTCTATAAGATCGTGGGTTAGGCTCCTGGTGGGGTGAGTGTTGATTGTATGTTGAGAGTCCGCGTGCTTTAATGAACATAATAGAAACCATATGGATCCTCGGGTTTTGAAATACATTTGGTAAATGTTGCTCTGATCACCTAAAGCTGACGCAGGGTCCCGATGAGGTTCACGACGCCATAAGCTCGTTGAACAGGCTTTATTAGTGAATATAGCAGTCTGGGACTGCTTTTTTATTGTCCTAATTGGCCCAGTACTTCCCGGTCCTGGCTATAAGATCATTAGGTTCCAAATCCTGGTGGGGTGAGTGTTGATTATATGTAAGTCTGCTTGCTTTATTGGGCTAATAGAAATATTTATGGATCTCCTTGTTTCAAGCGCATTTGATAAACCGTTCCTCTGATCACTGGCTTGTACGAATTGGTCCCCATTAAGTTCACGGTGCCACAGCCTTGCGTTAGACTGAGCTTTGTGTGAAATATAGCCAGGGATGTGGACTACTTTTATTGTCCTGGTGGCCCAGAGGTAGCGTTCCCGGTCACAATTATAAGATCGTGGGTTCAAATCTGGTAGGGCGTGTGATTATATGTTTCAGTCCGCGTGCTTTGGTCTAATAAATATATATGGATCCTCGGGTTTCAAGCCACATTTAATTAAACGTTGCTCATTATAAGATGGTGGTTCAAATCCTGGTGGGGTGAGGTGTTGATTATATGAAAAGTCGGCGTGCTTTATTGGGCTAATGAAATATATATATGGATCCTCGTGTTTGAAGTGCGTTTGGTAAAACGTTGCTCTGATCACCTAAGCGTAGGTGGTCCCCATTAGAGGTTCACGGCGCCATAAGCTCGTTGAACAGGCTTTGTGAAATATAGCGAGTCTAGGACTGCTTTTATTGTCCTGGTGGCCCAGAGGTAGCGTCCCCGGTCACAATTATAAGATCTGTGGGTTCAAATCCTGGTGGGGTGGGGTGTTGATTAAATGTAAGTCGCGTGCTTTTGGCAAATAATGAAATATATATGGATCCTCTGTGTTTCAAGCTGCATTTGGTAAAACGTTGTCTGATCACCTAGCGACGGGTGGTCCCCATTAGAGGTTCAAAAGCTCGTTGAACGGTCTTTTGTGTGAGAAATATAGCAGGTCTGGGACTGCTTTTTTTTTATTGTCTAGTGGCCCAGAGGTGGCGTTCTACTCACAATTATAGATCGTGGGTTTAAATCCTGTGGGGTGAGGTGTTGAGTTATATGTAGAATCCGCGTGCTAATTGGGCTAATGAAATATATTGGATCCTTCGTGTTTCGAAGCTTCATTTGGTAAAACGTTGCTCTGATCACCTAAGCACTCGGAGTGGTCCCATTAAGAGTTCAATGGCAAAAGCTCGTTGATCTTTGTGTGAAATATAGCAAGTCTGGGACTGCTTTTGTTGTCTAGTGGCCCATTAGCATCCCCGGTCTACAATTATAGATTGTTGGTTTGAATCCTGGTGGGGTGAGGTTATTGATTATATGTAGAAGTCCGTGCTTTATTGGGCTAATGAAATATATGGATCCTCGTGTTTTGAAGCGGCATTTGGTAAAACGTTGCTCTGATCACCTAAGGCTGGGGTCATTAGAGGTTCACGGCGATAAGGTGGAACATTTTTAAAGTGTCTGGTGGGCCAGGTGTAGCGTTCCCCGTGATTATAGATGGTAATTTGAATGTAGAAGTCATGCTTTGATAGAAATATGCATGGATCCTCGTGTTTGGTAGTTTATGCGTTGCTGGTACTCATGGTGGTGCGATTAAATAGGGGTTCATGGGTGCATAGGTTCGTTGAACAGGCTTTGTGTGAAATATAAAGTCTAGGACCTTTTTGTCCTGAGGGGCCCAGAGGTATACGGTCCTGAATTATAAGATCTGTGGGTTTGAATCCTGGTGGGGTGAGGTGTTGTTGATTATATGTAGAAGTCTGAGTGCTTTTTTGGGCTAATAAATATATGGATCCTCGTGTTTCGAAGCCGCGGTTGGAAAAACGTTACTCTGATCACCTAAGCTGCATGGGTGGTCCCCTTTAGGTTCATGGCGCCATAGATTGTTGAATTGGTCTTTATTAGCGAAATATAGTAGAGTCTAGGACTGCTGTGTGTCCTTGTGGCCCAGAGGTAACATACCCAGTCACAATTATAAGATCGTGGGTTTAATTAGTGGGTGAGGTTGTTGATTATATGTGTGATCCAGGTGCTTTATTGGGCTGAAATAAATGGATCCTCGTGTTTCGAAGCCGCATTTGGTAGCTCGTCACTAAAGCGATGGTGGTCCCATTAGGGAGTTCACGGCGCCATAAGCTCGTTGAACAGAAGTTTTGTATATAGCAGAGTCTGGGACTGCTTTTATTGTCCTGGTATTTAGGTAGCGTTCCCGGTCACAATTATAAGATCGTGGGTTCAAATCCTGGTGGGGTGAGGTGTTGATTATATGTAAAGTCGCGTGCTTTATTGGATTTAATGGAATATATATGGATCCTCGCGACAGCCGCATTTGAGTAACGTTGCTCCCTAGTCACCTAAAAGCACTGGTGTTCTATAAAGTTCCGCGACTATATAAGCTCAGTTGAACAGGCTTTGTGTGAAATATAACAGTCTAGGAATGCTTTTAGTGTCCTGGTGGCCCAGAGGTAGCGTTCGGTCGCAATTATAAGATCATGGGTTCAAATCCTGGTGGGGTGAGGTGTTGATTATATGTAGAAGTCGCGTGCTTTGTTGGGCTAATGAAATATATATGGATCCTCGTGTTTCAAAGCTTCATTTGGTAAAACGTTGCTCCTGATCACCTTAATGTGGCGGAGTCCCCATTAGGGTTACGGCATTAAAGGCTCATTGAACTGTCTTTGTATGTGAAATATAGCAGAGTCGGACTGCTTTTAGTGTCTAATTGGCCCAAGTATATTCGGTCACAATTATAAGATCGTGGGTTCAAATCCTGGTAGAGGTGTTGATTATGTAAAGTCGCGTGCTTTATTGGGCTAATAAATATATATGGATCCTCATGTTTCGAAGCGCTTTTTGGTAAGCGTTGCTCCTGATCACCTAAAGCTGCAGAGGTGGTCCCCATAATAGAGTTCACTGCGCCATAAGCTTCGTTAGAAAGGGCTGTGTGAAATAGCAGAGTCTAGGGCTTTTATTGTCTGTTGGTGAAGGAGCATTCCCGGTCACAATTATAAGATAAAGTGGGTTCAAATCCTGGTGGGGTGAGTGTTGATTATATGTAGAAGTCTGCGTGTTTACTTTGGGCTAATAAAATATATGGATCCTCGTGTTTGACGCTTTTGGTAAAGCGTTGCTCTGATCACCTAAAGCGGCTTTAAATGGTCCCCGATAGTGGTTCATGGAGCCTAAAAAGGTCGTTGAACAGGCTTTGTGTGAAATATATTTAGGACTTGGACTGCTTTATTGTCCTGGTGGCCCAGAGGTAGCCTTTGGTCCCACAATTAAGATCGTGGGTTCGAATCCTGGTGGGGTGAGTGTTGATTTATATATGTAGAATCCACGTGCTTTATTGGGCTAATGAAATATATGGATCTGCGTGTTTCTGGCGCTGGTAAACGTTGCTCTTGATTATATAAAAGCGGCAATTGAATTTGATTAGAGGTTTCGTACCATAAAGCTCGTTGTGGATTTGTTTGAAATATAGAAGAGTCTAGATTGCTTTTATTGTCCTGAATTGGCCTAATTGATTATTCTGATCCTGGTGTAGATAGTGGGTTTAAGTCCTGGTTGGGTGAGGTGTTGGTTATATGTAGAAGTCATGATTTGCTTTATTGGGCTAATGAAGTATATGTGGATCCTGTGTTTTAGACGCATTTGGTTAACTTTGCTCTTGATCACCTAAAAGCGGCACGGGTGGGTCCTCATTAGAGGTTCATGGCGCTATAAGCTAGATTTAGACGGAGGCTTTGGTGAAATATCTTAGAGTCTGGGAATGCTTTTATTGTCCTGGTGGCTGAATTGTGGCGTTCCTATGTCACGATTAGAGATAATTGGGTTTGAATCCTGGTGGGGTGAGTGTTGATTATGTGAGAGAAGTCTGGGTGCTTTATTGGGTATAAAGTATATGTGAGTCCTCGTGTTTTTCAAGCGCATTTGGTAAACTGTTATGAGTCACCTAAGGTGCGGAGGTGGTACATTATAGTGTTCACGGCGCCATAAGCTTCGTTGAACAGGCTTTGTGTGAAATATAGCAGAGTCTGGAATGCTTTTTTTGTTCTGGTGGCCCCAAGTGGCGTCCCGGTCACAATTATATAAGTTCGGGGTTCAAATCCTGTGATTATAGGATGAAATTTGATTATATGTAGAACTCCGCATTAACTTTATTGGGCTAATATAAATATATATGGATCCTTGTGTTGAGGAAGCCGCATTTGGTAAAAACGTTGCTCTAGTACCTAAAATGACACGGTGGTCCCCTATAGTGGTTCTACGTATATAAACATTGAACAGGCTTTGTATGAAATAAAATATTGTAGAGACTTTGACTGCTTTATTGTCCTGGTGGCCCAGGGTGGCATACCCGGCGTACAATTAGAAAAGATCGTGAGTTCGAATCCTGAGTGGGGTGAGGTGTTGAATATGTAGAAGAATCAGCGTGCTTTATTGGGCTAATGAAATATATATGGATCTTCGTGTTTCGAAGCCGCATTCCGTAAAAACGTTGCTCTGATCACCTAGCGGCCGCGGGTAATTCCTCATTAGAGTTCCGCGGCGCCATAAGCTCGTTGAACAGGCTTTTAGTGTGAAATATAGCAGAGTCTACGAATGCTTTTAGTGTCCTGGTGGCACAGAGGTAGCGATCGGTCTGAATTAGAAGATGCGTGGAGTTCGAATCTGGTGGGAGTGAGTGTTGATTATATGAAAGAGATCCGCGTGCTATATTGGGCTAATAGAATATATATGGATCTCGTGTTTCGAAGCCGTGTTGGTAAAACGTTGCTCTGATCACCTAAGCGCTGCGGGTGGTCCTCGATAGGAGTTCTGATTGCCTTAAGCTCGTTGAACAGGCTTTGTGTGAAATATAGCGAGACTAGGACTGCTTTTTATGTTCCTGGTGGCCCAGGGTAGCGTCCCCGGTCACAGTGTATAAGATCGTGGGTTCAAATCCTGGTGGGGTGAGGTGTTTGATTATATGTAGAAGTCTGCGTGCTTTATTGGGCTAATGAAATATATGGATCTCGTGTTTGAAGCCGGCTTTTGGTAAAACGTTGCTCTGATCACCTAAAGCGGCACAAATTGGTCCCCATTAGAGGTTCATGGAGCCATAGGTCATTGAACAGGCTTTGTGTGAAATAGTAGAGAGACTTTGACTGCTTTTATTGTCATAGTGGCCCAGAGGTGGCATGCCCGGCCACAATTAGAAGATGCTCGATGAGTTGAATCTAGTGGGGTGGTGTTGAATATATAAGAAGAAGTCCAGCGTGCTTTATTGGGCTAATAAGGAAATATATATGGATCCTCGTGTTTCAAGCCGCATTTGGTAAAACGTTGCTCTGATCACCTAAGCGGCACGAATTGGTCGTCATTAGAGTTCACGGCATATAAGCTGCGTTGAACAGGCTTTGTGTGAAATATAGCAGAGTCTAGGAATACTTTTAGTGTCCTGGTGGCACAGAGGTAGCGATCCCCGGTCACAATTAGAAGATCGTGGGTTCGAATCCTGGTGGGGTGAGTGTTGATTATATGAAGGCGTATCCGTGTGCTATATTGGGCTAATAGAAATATATATATGGATCTCGTGTTTCAGAAGCCGCATTTGGTAAAAACGTTGCTCTGATCACCTAAAAGCGTACGGGTGATCCTCGTAGAAGAGTATCACGGTGCCTTAAGCTCGTTGAACAGGCTTTAATGTGAAATATAGCAAGTCTAGGACTGCTTTTATTGTTCCTGGTGGCCCAGAGGTAGCGTCCCCGGTCACAATTATGAGATCGTGGTTTCAAATCCTGGTGGGGTGAGTGTTGATTATATGTAAATCTCTGCGTGCTTTATTGGGCTAATAAAATATGCGGATCTCGTGTTTGAAGCCGCATTTGGTAAAAAGCGTTGCTCTGATCCACCCTAAGCGTACAGGTGGTCCCCTATAATTGGTTCTAGCGCCATAAGCTCGTTGAACAGGCTTTGTGTGAAAATATATAGCAGAGTCTAGGACTGCTTTTATTGTCCTAATGGCCCAGAGTAGCATTCCCGGTCACAATTTTAAGATCGTGGGTTCAAATCTGGTGGGGTGAGGTTTTGATTATATGTAAAGTCTGCGTGCTTTATTGGGCTAATGAAATAAATATGGATCCTCGTGTTTCGGCGGTTGGTAAAACGTTACTCCTGATCACCTAAAGCGGCACAGGTAGTCCCTCATTAGAGTTCTGGCGCCTTAAGCTCGTTAGACAGGCTTTGTGTGAAATATAGTAGAATACGGACTGCTTTTATTGTTCCTGGTGGCCCAGAAGGTAGCATCGGTCACAATTATAAGATCGTGGGTTCTAAATCTGGTGGGATGAGGTGTTGATTATATGTAGAAGTCCGAGTGCTTTATTGGGCTAATAAGAAATATATGGATGCGTGTTTCCAAAGCAGGATATGGTAAAACGTTGCTCTGAAATCACCCTAAGGGGGCAAGGTGGTCCCCATTAGAGGTTCATGGCGCCATAAGATTAGATTGAACAGGCTTTGTGTGAAATATAGTAGAGACTTTGACTAAGCTTTTATTGTCCCAGTGGCCCAGAGGTAGCATTCCCCGGTCACAATTATAAGATCGTGGGTTCAAATCCTGGTGGGGTGAGGTGTTGATTATATGTAGAAGTCTGCGTGCTTTATTGGGCTAATGAAATATATATGGATCCTCGTGTTTCGAAGCAGTATTTGGTAAAACGTTGCTCTGATCACCTAAGCGGCACGGGTGGTCCTCATTAGAGGTTCACAGCGCCATAAGCTCGTTGAACAGGCTTTGTGTGAAATATAGCTGAGTCTAGGAATGCTTTTAGTGTCCTAGTGGCCCAGAAGTAGCGATCCCCGGTCACAATTAGAAGATCGTGGGTTCGAATCCTGGTGGGGTGAGGTGTTGATTATATGAAGAAGTCCGCGTGCTTTATTGGTCTAATGAAATATATATGGATCCTCGTGTTTCGAAGCCGCATTTGGTAAAACGTTGCTCTGATCACCTAAGCGGCACGGGTGGTCCCCATTAGAGGTTCACGGCGCTATAAGCTCGTTGAACAGGCTTTGTGTGAAATATAATAGCGTCTAGGACTGCTTTTAGTGTCCTGGTGGCCCAGAGGTAGCGTTCCCTGGTCACAATTATAAGATCGTGGTTTCGAATCCTAGTGGGGTGAGGTGTTGAATATATGAAGAAGTCCGCGTGCTTTATTGGGCTAATGAAATATATATGGATCCTCGTGTTTCGAAGCCGCATTTGGTAAAACGTTGCTCTGATCACCTAAGCGGCACGGGTGGTCCTCATTAGAGGTTCACGGCGCCATAAGCTCGTTGAACAGGCTTTGTGTGAAATATAGCAGAGTCTAGGAATGCTTTTAGTGTCCTAGTGGCACAGAGGTAGCGATCCCCGGTCACAATTAGAAGATCGTGGGTTCGAATCCTGGTGGGGTGAGGTGTTGATTATATGAAGATGTCCACGTGCTATATTGGGCTAATGAAATATATATGGATCCTCGTGTTTCGATGCCGCATTTGGTAAAACGTTGCTCTGATCACCTAAGCGGCACGGGTGGTCCTCATTAGAGGTATACGGCGCCTTAAGCTCGTTGAACAGGCTTTGTGTGAAATATAGCAGAGTCTAGGACTGCTTTTATTGTTCCTGGACGCCCAGAGGTAGCGTCCCCCGGTCACAATTATAAGATCGTGGTTTCAAATCCTGGTGGGGTGAGGTGTTGATTATATGTAGAAGTCCGCATGCTTTATTGGGCTAATGAAATATATATGGATCCTCGTGTTTCGAAGACGCATTTGGTAAAACGTTGCTCTGATCACCTAAGCGGCACGGGTGGTCCCCTATAGTGGTTCACAGCGCCATAAGCTCGTTGAACAGGCTTTGTGTGAAATATAGCAGAGTCTAGGACTGCTTTTATTGTCTTAGTGGCCCAGAGGTAGCATTGCCCGGTCACAATTATAAGATCGTGGGTTCAAATGCTGGTGGGGTGAGGTTTTGATTATATGTAAAAGTCTGCGTGCTTTATTGGGCTAATGAAATAAATATGGATCCTCGTGTTTCGAAGCCGGATTTGGTAAAACGTTGCTCTGATCACCTAAGCGGCACAGGTGGTCCTCATTAGAGGTTACGGCGCCTTAAGCTCGTTGAACAGGCTTTGTGTGAAATATAGCAGAGTCTAGGACTGCTTTTATTGTTCCTGGTGGCCCAGAGGTAGCATCCCCCGGTCACAATTATAAGATCGTGGGTTCAAATCCTGGTGGGATGAGGTGTTGATTAGATGTAGAACTCCGCGTGCTTTATTGGGCTAATGAAATATATATATGGATCCTTGTGTTTCGAAGCCGCATTTGGTAAAACGTTGCTCTGATCACCTAAGCGGCACGGGTGGTCCCCTATAGTGGTTCACAGCGCCATATGCTCGTTGAACAGGCTTTGTGTGAAATATAGCAGAGTCTAGGACTGCTTTTATTGTCCTAGTGGCCCAGAGGTAGCATTCACCGGTAACAATTATAAGATCGTGGGTTCAAATCCTGGTAGGGTGAGATGTTGATTATATGTAGAAGTCTGTGTGCTTTATTGGGCTTATGAAATATATATGGATCCTCGTGTTTCGAAGCCGGATTTGGTAAAACGTTGCTCTGATCACCTAAGCGGCACAGGTGGTCCCCATTAGAGGTTCATGGAGCCATAAGGTCGTTGAACAGGCTTTATGTGAAATATAATAGAGACTTGGACTGCTTTTATTGTCCTGGTGGCCCAGAGGTAGCATACCCCATCCACAATTATAAGATCGTGGGTTTGAATCCTGGTGGGGTGAGGTATTGATTATATGTAGAAGTCCGAGTGCTTTATTGGGCTAATGAAATATATATGGATACTCGTGTTTCCAAGCCGGATATGGTAAAACGTTGCTCTGATCACCTAAGGGGCAAGGGTGGTCCCCATTTGAGTGTCCATACGGCGAAGGTCGTTGAACAGGCTTTGTGTGAAATATAGCAGAGTCTAGGAATGCTTTTAGTGTCCTGGTGGGCCAGAGGTAGCGTTCCCCGGTCACAATTAGAAGATCGTGGGTTCGAATCCTGGTGCGGTGAGGTGTTGATTATATGAAGTCCGCATGCTTTATTGGGCTAATGAAATATATATGGATCCTCGTGTTTCGAAGCCGCATTTGGTAAAACGTTGCTCTGATCACCTAAGCAGCACGGGTGGTCCCCATTGGAGGTTCACGGCGCCATAAGCCTGGAACAGGATTTGTGTAAAACAGGAGGACTGCTTTTATTGTCCTGGTGGCCCAGAGGTAGCGTCTCTCGGTCACAATTATAAAGGATCGTGGCTCAAACCTGGTGGGCAGGTTTTGATTATATGTAGAAGTCTCAATAATAATGAAATATATATGATTTCAAGCCAGCCGGATTTGCAAAACGTTGTTTGGATCACCTAAGCGGCACAGGTGGTCCCATTAGAGTGTCTGGTGACATAAGGTCGTTGAACAGGCTGAAATATAGTAGAGACTTGGACTGCTTTTATTGCCCTGGTGGCCCAGAGGTAGCATACCCCGGCCACAATTATAAGATCGTGGGGTTGAATCCTGGTGGGGTGAGGTATTGATTATATGTAGAAGTCCGAGTGCTTTTTGGGCTAATGAAATATATATGGATACTCGTGTTTCCAAGCCGGATTGGGTAAAACGTTGCTCTGATCACCTAAGGGGCAAGGGTTGTCCCCATTAGAGGTTCACGGCGCCATAAGCTCATTCAACAGGCTTTGTGTGAAATATAACAATCTAGGACTGCATTTAGTTTCCTGGTGGTTCAGAGGCACCGTTCCCCGGTTACAGTTATAAGATCATGGGTTGAAATCCTGGTGGGGTGAGGTGTTGATTATATGTAGAAGTCCGCGTGCTTTATTGAGATAATGAAATATATATGGATCCTCGTGTTTCGAAGCCGCATTTGGTAAAACATTGCTCTCATCACCTAAGCAGCACGGGTGGTCCCCATTAGAGGTTCACGGCGCCATAATCTCGTTGAACAGGCTTTGTGTGAAATATAGCAGAGTCTAGGACTGCTTTTATTGTCCTGGTGGCCCAGAGGTAGCGTTCCGCCTGTCACAATTAGAAGATCGTGAGTTCAAATCCTGGTGGGGTGAGGTGTTGATTATGTGTAAAAGTCCGTGTGCTTTATTGGGCCAATGAAATATATATGGATCCTCGTGTTTCGAAGCCGCATTTGGTAAAACGTTGCTCTGATCACCTAAGCGGCACGGTTGGTCCCCATTAGAGGTTCACGGCGCCATAAGCTCGTTTAACAGGCTTTGTGTGAAATATAGCAGAGTCTAGGACTGCTTTTATTATCCTGGTGGCCCAGAGGTAGCATTCCCCGGTCACAATCATAAGATCGTGGGTTCAAATCCTGGTGTGGTGAGGTGTTGATTATATGAAGAAGTCCGCGTGCTTTATTGGGCTAATGAAATATATATGGATCCTCGTGTTTCGAAGCCGCATTTGGTAAAACGTTGCTCTGATCACCTAAGCGGCACGGGCGGTCCCCTATAGTGGTTCACAGCGCCATAAGCTCGTTGAAGAGGCTTTGTGTGAAATATAGTAGAGACTTGGACTGCTTTTGTGTGTTCCTAATTGTGAAGGTAGCATCGGTCACAGTATAAAGATCGTGGGTTCAAATCCTGGTGGGATGAGGTGTTGATTATATGTAGAACTCCAGCGTGTAGCTTTATTGGGCTAATGAAATATATATATGGATCCTTGTGTTTGAAGCGCATTTGGTAAAACGTTGCTCCTGATCACCTAAGCAGCACAGGTGGTCCTCATTAGAGGTTCTGACGCCTTAAGCTCATTGAACAGGCTTTATTGTGAAATATAGCAGAGTCTGAGATACACTTTATTGTCTAATTATTTAGAGGTAGCATTCACCAGTAACAATTATAAGATGTCGTGGGTTCAAATCCTGGTGGGGTGAGATGTTGATTATATGTAGAAGTCTGCGTGCTTTATTGGAGCTATTAAAATATATGGATACTCGTGTTTCCAAGCGGATATGGTAAAACGTTACTCCTGATCACCTAAGGGGCAAGGGTGGTCCCCATTAGAGGTTCATGGCGCCATAAGGTCATTGAACAGGCTTTTGTGTGAAATATAGTAGAGTCTGGGACTGCTTTTATTGTCCTGGTGGCCCAGGTAGCATACCCCGGTCACAATTATAAGATCGTGAGTTTGAATCCTGGTGGGGTGAGGTGTTGATTATATGTAGAGAAGTCAAGTGCTTTATTGGGCTAATAAAGAAATATATTTGGATCCTCGTGTTTCAAGCCGCATTTGGAAAAACAGTACTCTGATCCACCCTAAGCATGCAGGAGGTCCCCATTAGAGTTCAAGCGCCATAAGCTACGTTGAACTTAGGCTTTGTGAAATATAGAAAGAGTCTAGGACTGCTATTGTCCTTGTCCTGGCCCAGAGTAAAGCATTCCCCAGTCACAATTATAAGATCGTGGGTTCAACCTGTGGGGTGAGGTGTTGATTATATGTAGAACCAAGCAGCTTTAATGGTCCAATAAAATATATATTGATCCCTGTTTCTCAAAACCACATTTGGTAAACGTCTCGATCACATAAGCTGCACAGGTGGTCCCATTAGAGGTTCACGGCGCCATAAAGTCGTTGAACAGGCTGTGTGAAATATAGCATAATCTAGGAATGTTTATTGTCCTGGTGGCCCAGAGAAGCGTTCCCGGTCACAATTATAAGATCGTGGGTTCAAACCTGGTGGGCTGAGGTGTTGATTATATGTAGAAGTCCGCAAGGCTTTATTGGGCTAAATGAAATATATATGGATCCTCTGTTTCAAGCCGGACGGTAAAACGTTGTTCTGATCACCTAAGCGCACGGGTGGTCCCCATTAGAGTGTCTTACCGCGCCATAAGCTCGTTGAACAGGCTTTGTGTGAAATATAGCATAGTCTAGGAATGTTTAGTATCCTGGTGGCCCAGAGGTAGCGTTCCCCGGTCACATATTATAAGATCGTGGGTTCAAATCCCTGGTGGGGTAGAGGATGATTATATGTAGAAGTCCGCGGCTTTTATTGCTAATGAAATATATATGGATCCTCAGTTTTCGAAGCCAGATTTGGTAAAACGCTGCTCTGATAACAAAGCGGCACGGATGGTCCCCATTAGAGGTTCACGGCGCCATAAGCTCGTTGAACAGGCTTTGTGTGAAATATAGCAGAGTCTAGGAATGTTTTAGTGTCCTGGTACTCAGAGAGGTAGCGTTCCCCGGTCAAAATAGAAGATCGTGGGTCTGAATCATGTGAGGTGAGGTGTTGATTATATGAAGCCACGTGCATTTTATTGGGCATAATGAAATATATATGGATCCTCGTGTTTGAGCCGCATTTGCAAAACATTGCTCTGATCACCCAAGCAGCATGGGTGGTCCCCATTAGAGGTTCACAACGCCATAAGCTCGTTGAACAGGCTTTGTGTGAAATATAGCAGAGTCTACGAATGCTTTTATTGTCCTGTGGCCCAGAGGTAGCGCTCCCGGTCACAATTATAAGATCGTGGGTTCAAACCTGGTTGCGAGGTGTTGATTATATGAAGTCCTGATGCTGTTATTGGGCAAATGAAATATAAATGGATCCGTGTTTTGAAGCCGCATTTGGTAAAACATTGCTCTGATCACTAAAGGCGGTGGTCCCCATTAGAGGTTCACGGCCATAAGACTGCTTGAACAGGCTTGTGTGAAATATAGCAGAGTCTAGGACTGCTTTTATTGTCCTGGTGGCCTAGAGGTAGCGTCCTCCCGGTCACAATTATAAGAATGTGGGTTCAAATCCTGGTGTGAGGAGCTGATTATATGTAGAAGTCCCGCTTTAATGGCTAATGAAATATAAATGGATCCCGATCGAGTGTTTATTGGGCTAATGAAATATATTTAACTTGTGTTTTCGAGCCGCATTTGGTAAAACGTTGCTCTGATCAACTAAGCGGCACGGGTGGTCCCCTATAGTGGTCTACGGCGCCATAAGCTCATTGAACAGGCTTTGTGAAAATATAACAGAGTTCAGGACTGCCTTATAGTGTCCTGTGGCCTATAGGTAGCGCCACCGTCACAATTAGACGATCGGGTTCGAATCGGATGGGGTGAGGTGTTGATTATATTTAGAAGTCCGAGTGTTTTTGGCAATAATGAAATATATTTGAATCTCGTGTTTCGAAGCAGTGATGGTAAACGTTGCTCTGATCACCTACAACACGGGTTGTTCTATTAGAGGTTCACGGCGCTCATAAGCTTGTTGAACAGGCTTTGTGAAATATAGCAGAGTTCAGACTGGCTTTATTGTCCTGGTGGCCCAGAAGTAGCGTCTCCCGGTCACAATTATAAGATCGTGGGTTCAAATCCGTGGGGTGAGGTGTTGATTATATGTAGAAGTCCCTACGGTTTTATTGGGCTAATGAAATATATGATCCGCTGTTTCAAGCGGCATTTGGTAAACGTTGCTCTGATCACCTAAGGCACCGGTGGTCCCCATTAGAGGTTCACGGCGCCAAAAGCCGTTGAACAGTCTTTGTGTGAATTTAGCAGAGTCTAGGACTGCTTTTAGTGTCCTGGTGGCCCATAGAGGTAGCATTCCCTGTCACAATTATAAGATCGTGGGTTCAAATCCTGGTGGGGTGAGGTGTTGATTATATGTAGAAGCCAGCGGCTTTTAATGGTCAAATGAAATATATATGGATCCTCGGGTTTCGAAGCCACATTTGTAAAACGTTGCTCTGATCACCTAAGCGGCACGGGTGGTCCCTTATAGTGGTTCACGGCGCCATAAGCTCTGAACAGGCTTTGTGTGAAATATACCAGAGTCTAGGACTGCTTTATTGTCCTGGGTCCCAGAGGTAGCATTCCCGGTCACAATTATAAGATCGTGGGTTCAAATCCTGTGGGGTGAGAGATGTTGATTATATGTAGAAGTCTGCTTGTTTATTGCACAAATGAAATATTTATGGATCCTCCTTTGTTTCGAAGCCGCATTTGGAAAACGTTGCTCTGATCACCCAAGCGGCACGGGTGGTCCCCATTAGAGGTTCACGGTGCCAAGCCCATTGAACAGGCTTTGTGTGAAATAGCAGAGTCTAGAACTGCTTTTATTGTCCTGGTGGCCCGAAGGTAGCGTTCCCCGGTCACAATTATAAGATCGTGGGTTAAATCCTGGTGGGTGGTGTTGATTATATGTTGAAGTCCGCTGCTTTATGGTCTAATGAACTATATATGATCCTTGGGTTTCGAAGCCACATTTGTAAAACGTTGCTCTGATCACCTAAGCGGCGCACGGGGGTCCCCATTAGGGTTACGGCGCCATAGCTCGTGGAACTGGCTTTGTGTGAAATATACCAGAGTCTAGGACTGCTTTTATTGTCCTGGATGGCCCAGAGGTAGCATTCGGTCACAATTATAAGATCGTGGGTTCCAAATCCTTTGTTGGGGTGAGGTGTTGATTATATGTAGAAGTCCAGTGCTTTAATGGTCTAATGAAATATATATGGATCCCCGGTTTTGAAGCCACATTTGGTAAAACGTTGCTCTGATCACCTAGCGGCACGGGTGGTCCCCATTAGAGGTTCACGGAGCCATAAGCTCGTTGAACAGGCTTTTAGGGAAATATAGCATAGTCTAGGATGCTTTTAGTTTCCTGGTGGCCCAGAGGTAGCATCCCCGGTCACAATTATAAGATAATGAGTTCAAACCTGGTGGGGTGGTGTTGATTATATGTAGAGAATCGGCGTTAATGGTCTAATGAAATATATATGATCCTCGGTTTGAAGCCACATTTGGTAAAACGTTGCTCTGATCACCCTAAAAGCGGCACGGGGATCCCTATTAGAGGTTCACGGCGCCATAAGCTCGTTGAACAGGCTTTTTAGTGAAATATGAGTCTAAAAACTTTTAGTGTCCTGGTGGGCCAGAGGTAGCGTTCCCCGGTCACAATTAAGATCGTGGGTTCGAATCCTAGTGCGGTGGTGTTGATTATATGAAGAATCCGCATGCTTTATTGGGCTAATAAATATATATGGATCTCGTGTTTGAAGCGGATTTGGTAAACGTTGCTCTGATCACCCTAAGCGCACGGTGGTCCCCTATAGGGTTCCATGCCATAAGCCTCGTTGAACAGGCTTTGTGAAATATAGCATAGTCACGGAATGCTTTAGTTTCATGCTGGCCCAGAGATGCGTCCCGGTCACAATTATAAGATTGTGGGTTCAAATCCTGGTGGGTGAGGTGTTGATTTATATAGAAGTCGTGCTTTAATGGTCTAATGAAAATATATATGGATCTCGGGTTTCGAAGCCACATTTTGAAAAACGTTGCTCCTGATCACCTAAGCGGCACGGGGATCCCCATTAAAGGTTCCCGCGCCACAAGCTCGTTGAACAGGCTTTGTGAAATATAGCAAAGTCTAGAATGCTTTAGTGTCTGGTGGGCCACAGGTAGCGTTCCGTCTGTAGAAGATCGTGGGTTCGAATCCTTGTGCGTGGAGGTGATTATATGAAGAGTCCCATATTTACTGAGCTAATGAAATATATATGGATCTCGTGGAAGCCGCATTTAGTAAAACATTGCTCTGATCCTTAAGCGGCATGGGTGGTCCCCATTAAGTTCACGGTAGCCATAAGCAACAGGCTTTTGTGTGAAATATAGCAGAGTCTAGGACTGTTTTATTGTCACTGGTGGCCCAGAGAGCGTCCCCGGTCACAATTATAAGAAGTGGGTTCAAATCCTGGTGGGGTGAGGAGTTGATTATATGCCAGAAGTCCGCGTGCTTTAAGGTCTAATGAAATATAAATGGATCCTCGGTTTGAAGCCACATTTGGTAAACGTTGTTCTGATCACCTAAAGCTGACGAGGTGGTCCCCTATAGTTCCGCGGGACATAAGCTCGTTGAACAGGCTTTGTGTGAAATATAACAGAGTCTAGGACTGCTTATAATTGTCCTGGTGGCCCATAGGTAAGCGTTACCCGGTCAAAATTAGAAGATCGTGGGTTCGAATCCTGGTGGGTGAGGTGTTGATTATATTTAGAAGTCCGAGTGCTTTATTGGGCTAATGAAATATATTTGAATCCTCGTGTTTCGAAGCCGATTTTGAAAAACGTTGCTCTGATCACCTAAGCGGCGGGTTGTCCCATTAGAGTTCACGGCGCCATAAGCTTGCTGAACAGGCTTTGTGTGAAATATAGCAGAGTCTAGGACTGCTTTTATTGTCCTGGTGGCCCAGAAGTGGCGTCCCGGTCACAATTATAAGATCGTGGGTTCAAATCCTGGTGGGGAGGGTAATGATTATATGTAGAAGTCCGCATGCTTTATTGGGCTAATGATATATATGGATCGTGTTTCCAAGTGGCATTTGGTAAAACGTTGCTCTGATCACCTAAGCGGCACCGGTGGTCCCCATTAGAGGTTCACGGCGACAAAAAAGCTCGTTGAACAGTCTTTGTGTGAAATTTAGCAGAGTCTAGGACTGCTTTTAGTGTCCTGGTACCCAGAGGTAGCATTCCCCGGTCAGAATTATAAGATCGTGGGTTCAAATCCTGGTGGGGTGAGGTGTTGATTATATGTAGAAGTCAGCGTCTTTAATGGTCAAATGAAATATATATATGATCCTCGGCTATCAGCCACATTTGGTAAACGTTGCTCTGATCACTAAGCAGCACGAAGGTGGGTCCCCCATAGTGGTTCACGGCGCCATAAGCTCGTTGAACAGGCTTTGTGTGAAATATACCAGAGTCTAGGACTGCTTTTATTGTCCTGGTATAGAGAGGTAGCATTCCCCGGTCACAATTATAAGATCGTGGGTTCCAAATCCTGGTGAATGAGAGTGTTGATTATATGTAGAAGTCCGAGTGCTTTAGTAGTCTAATGAAATATATATGGATCCTCGGTTTTCAAGCCACATTTGGTAAAACGTTGCTACGATACCTAAGCGCACGAATGGAATTCTCATAGAGGTTCCACGGCGCCATAGCTCGTTGAACAGGCTTTGTGGATATAGCATAGTCTAGGAATGCTTTTAGTTTCCTGGTGGACCAGGGGTATCCTCGGTCTTATAAGATCTGGGTTCAAATCCTGGTGGGGTGAGGTGTTGATTATATGTAGAAGTCCGTGCTTTAATGGTCTAATAAATATATATGATCCTCAGGTTTGAAGCCACATTTGGAAAACGCTGCTCTGATCACCTAAGTAGCACGGGGATCCCCAATAGAGGTTCACGGCCATAAGCTCGCTGAACAGGCTTTTATAAATATCCAGGTCTGGACTACTTTTATTGTCCTGGTAACCCAGAAGGTAGCATTCCCCGGTCTGGAAGATTATAAGATCGTGGGTTCAAATCACAAGGTGAGGGTGGTGTTGATTATATGTAAGTCAAAGAGTGCTAATGGTCTAATGAAATATATGTGGATCCTCGGGGTTTTCGAGAAGCCACATTTGATAAAACGTTGCTCTGATCACCTAAAAGCGGCAGGGGATCCCCATAGAGGTTCACAGCCATGCCAACTCGTTAACAGGCTTTGTGTGAAATATAGCAGAGTCTGGAATGCTTTTAGTGTCCTGGTGGGCCAGTGGCGATTTTCCCGGTCCTGAATTAGAAAGATTGTGGGTTCGAGTCCTCGTCTTGATGGTGTTGATTATATGAAGAATCCATATGCTTTATTGGAACAATGAAAATATATATGGATCCTCGTGTTTGACGGTTGGTAAAAACGTTATATACTGATCACTAGCGGCTTACGGGTGAATCCCCATTGGAGTTCAGCTTATAGCTCGTTGAACAGGCTTTGTGGTAATGCTCTACCAGAGTCTAGGACTGCTTATATTGTCCTGGTGGCCTAGAGGTAGCATTCCCCGTCACAATTATACGATCGTGGGTTCAAATCCTGGTGGGGGGTGAGGTGTTGATTATATGTAGAAGTCTACTTGCGTGGGCTAATAAGTGTTATGGATCCTCCTTGTTTCGAAGCAGCATTTGGCCAAACGTTGCTCTGATCACCTAAGCGGCCTGGTGGTCCCCCGTATAAAGAGTTCAGTGCCATAAGCCTGTTATTGAACAGGCTTTGTGTGAAATTATGAAGTCTAGAACTGCTTTTATTGTCTGGTGGCCCAGAGGTAAGCGTTCCCAGTCACAATTATAAGATGGTAAGGTTCAAATCCTGTTTGGGGGTGAAGTGTTGATTATATGTTAATCGCGTGCTTTAATGGTCTAATAAGTATATATGGATCCTCGGGTTCGAAATACACATTTGGTAAAAC
>NW_024746520.1:0-5025 GCF_018991925.1 Homarus americanus | reverse complement strand
CTGCCCTGACTCCACACACACACACTGCCCTAATTCACAGTACATACACTATATTGACTCCAGAGTACACACACTGCCTGACTCCACAGTACACACACTGCCTTGACTCCACACACTGCCCTGAATCCACTGCCCCTGACACACACACACACACACACACTGCCTTGACTCCACAGTACACACACTGCCTTGACTCTACAGTACACACACTTTTACCTCTACAGTACAAACACTGCCTGACTCCACAACACATACTCTGCCCACCCACACTGGCTAACACACTGCCTGACTTCCCAGTACACACACATTGCCTGACCCACAGTACACACACTGCCTGACCCCACAGTACACACACTGCCTTGACGCCAGAATACACACACTGCCTGACTCCTGTGCACACACACTGCCGACTCCACACACACACACACTGATTTCCAGTACACACATTGCCTGACTCCCAGCGCACACATTGCCTGATCCCCAGCACACACACACTGCCTTGACTCCACAGCACACACACTGCCTTGACTCCACAGTGCACACACCGACCTGACTCCACAGCACACACACTGCCTGACCCACAGTACACACTGCCTTGACTCCACAGCACACACTGCCTTGACTCCACACACATACCTGCCTTGACTTCACACTCACACACACTGTCTGACTCCCCAGTACACACATTGCCTGACTCCACAGTACACACACTGCCTGACCCCACAGTACACACACTGCCTTGACTCCACAGGACACACTGCCTGACTCCCCTAGTACACACACTGCCTGACTCCACAGTGCACACACACTGCCTGATCACAGTACACACACACTGCCTTGACTCCACAGTACAGCCAGTTCACAGTACACACACTGCCTTGACTCCACAGTACACTGCCTGACCTCACAGTACACACACTGCCTTGACCACAGTACACACACTGCTCCTGACTCCACAGTACACACACTGCCTTAACTCCACAGTACACACTGCCCTGACTCACAGTACACACACACACTGCCCTGACTCACAGTACACACACTGCCTTGACTCCACAGTACACACACTGCCTTGTGCCACAGTACATACCTGCCTTGACTCCACAGTGCACTGCCCTGACTCCACAGTACACACACTGCCCTGACTCAACAGACTTACACTGCCTTGACTCCACAGTACACACACTGCCTTGACTCCACAGTACACACACTGCCTTAACTCCACATTACACACACTGCCTTGACTCTACATTTTGCACTTTGTCACAGTACACACACTGCACCCTGACTTCACAGTACACACACTGCCTTGACTCCACAGTACACTACTGCCTTGACTCCTGGTATACACTGCCTTGATTCCACAGCATTCTGACTTGACTCCACAGTACACACACTGCCTTGACCACACTACACACTGCTTGATTCACAGTACACACACTGCCTGACTCCACAGTACACACACCTTGACTCCACAGTACATACCTGCCTTGACTCCACAGTACACACACTGCTTTTACTCCACAGTACACACACTCCTGCTACTCACTTCATAACACTGCTTTTACTCACAGTACGCACACTGCCTGACTCCCATAGTACTGCCTGTTCATAGTACACACCTGCCTGACTCCACAGTACACACTGCCTATACTCCACAAACACACACTGCCTTGACTCCACAGTGCACACACTGCCCTGACTCATCAAACCACAATGCACGACTCCACAGTACACACACTGGACAACTCCATTGTACACACACCTGCCCGACTCCCACAGTACACACACGGCCTGACTCACAGTACACACACTGCCTGACTCCACAGTCACACACACTACCACTCCACAGTACACACTGCAGGACTCCACAGTACAAACACTGCACATTCATTGCTCTACAGTACACACACAGCGACTCCTGCTACACTGCGACTCACATTACACACACTGCCTGAATCACAGTACATACACTGCCTTGACTCCACAGTACCCACACTGCCTGACTCCCCAGTACACACACTGCCTGACTCCACAGTACACACTGCCTGACCCACAGTACACACACTGCCTTGACTCCACAGTGCACACTGCCCTGACTCCACAGTACACACACTGCCTTGACTCCACAGTACACACACTCCCTGACTCTACAGTACACACACTGCCTTGACTCCACAATTTTTTGCCTTGACTCCACAGTACACACACTGCCTGACTCCACAGTACATACTGCCTTGTCCCACAGTACACACTGCCTGACTCCACAGTACACACACTGCCTGACTCCACAGTACACACACTGCCTTGACTCCAGAATACACACACTGCCTGACTCCCCAGTACACACACCTAGACTCCTGTACACACACTGATTCTCCAGTACACACATTGCCTGACTCCACAGCACATTGCCTGATCCCGGTACACACACTGCTTGACTCCAGTACACACACTGCCTTGACTCCACAGTACACACACTGACCTGACTCACAGTACACACACTGCCCTGACTCCACAGTACATACACTGCCTTGACTCACAGTACACACACTGCCTTGACTCACAATACATACTCTGCCTTGACTTCACCTACACACACTGTCTGACTCCCCAGTACACATTGCCTGACTCCACAGTACACACACTGCCTGACCCCACAGTACACACACTGCCTTGACTCCACAGACACACTGCCTGACTCCTAGTACACACATTGCCTGACTCCACAGTGCACACACACTGCCTGATCCCCAGTACACACACTGCCTTGACTCCACAGTACACACTGCCTTGATTCCACAGTACACACACCTGCCCTGACTCCTGGTACACACTGCCTGACCTCACAGTACACACACTGCCTTGACTCCACAGTACACACACTGCCCTGACTCCACAGTACACTGCCTAACTCCACAGTACACACTGCCCTGACTCCACAGTACACACACACACTGCCTGACTCCACAGTACATACACTGCCTTCTCCTGGTACACACACACTGCCTTGACACAGTACATACACTGCTTTGACCGTGCCTGCCCTGACTCCACAGTACACACACTGCCCTCACTCAACAGAACTTACACTGCCTTGACTCCACAGTACACACACTGCCTTGACTCCACAGTACATACACTGCCTTCTCCACATTACATATACTGCCTTGACTCTACAGTACACACTGCCCTGACTCCTGGCCTGCTACTGTACATCCTCACCTTGACTCCACAGTACACGCCTGCCTGGCTCCACAGTACATACACTGCCTTGATTCACAGTACATACACTGACTTGACTCACAGTATACACACTGCCCTGCTCCACACTACACACACTGCCCTGATTCACAGTACACACATTGCCTTGACTCCACAGTACCTGCCTTGACTCACAGTACACACTGCCTTGACTCCGATACACACACACTGCTTTTACTCCACAGTACCTGCTTCTACTCCATAGTACACACACTGCTTTTACTCCCACAGTACATGCCTGACTCCATAGTACACACACTGCCTGGGTTCATAGTACACACACTGCCTGACTCCACAGTACACACACTGCCTATACTCCACAGAACACACACGCCTTGACTCCACAGTGCACTCACCTGCCTGACTCCTTAGAACACACAATGCACGACTCCACAGAACACACACTGGACAACTCCATTGTACACACATCCCCGACTCCACAGTACACACGGCCCGACTCCACAGTACACACACTGCCTGACTCCACAGTACACACACTGCACCACTCCACAGTACACACACTGCACCACTCCACAGTACAAAACTGCCACTCCCACAGTACACACTCTGGGACTCCACAGTACAAACACTGCACGACTCCACAGTACACACACTGCACTCTACAGTACACACCACCACGACTCCTCACTACACACACTGCACGACTCCACATTACACACACTGCCTGAATCCACAATACATACACTGCCTTGACTACACAATAAACACACTGCCTGACTCCCCAGAACACACATTGCCTGACTCCACAGTACACACACTGCCTGACCTACAGTACACACCTGCGTTGACTCCACAGTACACACACTGCCCTGACTCCCAGTACAAACACTGCCTTGACTCCACAATACACACACTCCCTGACTCTACAGTACACACCTTGACTCACAGTACATACACTGCCTTGACTCCACAGTACACACACTGCCCTGACTCCACTGTACATACACTGCCTTGACTCCGGTACACACACTGCCCTGACTCCACAGTACATACACTGCCTTGACTCCACAGTACACACACTGCTCTCACAGTACGCACACTGCTTTTATTCCACAGTACACACACTGCCTGACTCCATAGTACATACACTGCCTGACTCCACAGTACATACACTGCCTTGACTCCAAGTACACACACTGCTTTTGCTCCACAGTACACACACTGCTTTTCTCCACAGTACACTGCCAGACTCCATAGTTTACACACTGCTTTTACCCACAGTAAACACACTGCTTTTACTCCACAGTATACACACTGCCTGACTCCACAGTATACACACTGCCCGACTCCACAGTACACACACTGCCTTGACTCACAGTGCACACAGTGCTTTTACTCCCACAGTGCACACACTGCTTTTACTCCACTGTAATGATTGATTTTCAGACCACAGCCTACAGCCAGAAATTACAACACATACAACAGTGAGTACTGTACATGCCTCGTGGTACCCCCACTTACCAAGTTGACACACCTGGGTCGGACCCAGAGACCTGACCCAGGCCACTAAGTGCTTGAGTAACCCTGGGGTGTTACCACCGTGTTAGAAACCACACCTGGCAAGACACCGGCGGTAATAATTTCGGAGGCTCAACTAATTTAACACAGATAGGATAGCTACTTATGTATTAGGATATTTAATATTTGGGTAATTAAATGGTGAGTGGTGTGGCTATTGGAGGCTGGAGGCCAATTTAAAAAAAAAAAAATTCGGAAGCATTACTGACCCGGCGACGTGAC
>NW_024746519.1:0-10414 GCF_018991925.1 Homarus americanus | reverse complement strand
CTTTGTTATACTTGACAAGGGGACTTTGTTTTTCTCGATCAGGTGATTTTGTTTCTCTCGATCAGGGGACTTTGTTATACTCGCCTTTGGACTTTGTTTTGCTCGATCAGGGGACTTTGGTATACTCGACCAGGAGACTTTCTTATGCTCGACGAGGGGCCTTTTTTTATTCGCTCAGGGGACTTTGTTATACTCAATGAGAGGTCTTTGTTATACTCGATTAGGGGCCTTTGTTATACTTGACCAGAGGACTTTGTTTTACTCGATCAGGGGACTTTATTATACTCGATCAGGGGACTTTGTTACATTCGATCAGGGGACTTTCTTATACTCGATGAGAGGTCTTTGTTATACTCGATCAGGGGTTTTGTTATACTCGATCAGGGGACTTTGGTATACTCGATCTGAGGTCTTTGTTTATACTCGATCAGGGGACTTTGTTATACTCGACCAGGGGACTTTGTTATGCTCGACCAGGGTGCCTTTGTTATGCTCGCTCATGGGAATTTGTTATACTCGATCAGGTAATTTCGTTATACTCGATCAGGGACTTTGTTATACCTGATCAGGGGCTTTTATTATACTCGATCAGGGAACTTTTGTTATACTCGACCAGGGACTTTTGTTATGCCTGACCAGGGCCTTTGTTATGCTCTCGGATCCGGGGCTTTGTTATACTCGATCAGGGACTTTTGTTATACTCGATTAGGGCCTTTGTTATACTCGGATTAGGGACTTTGTTATACTCGATCACGGACTTTGTTATACTCGATGAGGGGACTTTGTTTTACTCGACCAGGAGACTTTGTTATACTCGATCAGGGGACTTTGTTATACTCGACCAGGGGACTTTGTTTCTTTTGACATGGGGACTTTGTTATACTCGACCAGGGGACTTTGTTATGCTCGACCAGGGGCCTTTGTTATGCTCAATCCGGGGCTTTGTTATACTCGATCAGGGGACTTTGTTATACTCGATTAGGGGCCTTTGTTATACTCGATTAGGGGACTTTCTTATACTCGATCACGGGACTTTGTTATACTCAATCAGGGGGCTTTGTTTTTCTCGATGAGGTGTCTTTGTTATACTCGATCAGGGGACTTTGTTATACTCGACCAGGGGACTTTGTTTCTCTCGATCACGGGTCTTTGTTATACTCGACCAGGGGACTTTGTTTTGCTCGACCAGGGGCCTTTGTTATGCTCGATCCGGTTCTTTGTTATACTCGATCAGGGGACTTTGTTATACTCGATCAGGGGATTTTGTTGTACTCGTTCAGGGTCTTTGTTATAATCGATGAGGGGCCTTTGTTATACTCGACAAAGGGACTTTGGTATACTCGATCAGGTGACTTTGTTATACTTGTTCAGAGGACTTTGTTATACTCAATCAGGGGACTTTGTTTTACTCGAGCAGGGGGCTTTGTTATATTCGATCAGGGGACTTTGTTATACTCAATCAGGGGACTTTGTTTTACTCGAGCAGGGGGCTTTGTTATATTCGATCAGGGGACTTTGTTATACTCGATGCGGGGGCTTTGTTATATTCGATCATGGGACTTTGTTATAGTCGTCCAGGGGACTTTGTTATACTCGACCAGGGGACGTTTTTATACTCGACCAGGGGCCTTTGATATGCACGACCAAGGGACTTTGCTATACTTGATCAGAGGACTTTGTTATACTCAATCAGGGGACTTTGTTATACTCGACCAGGGGACTTTATTATACTCGGTCAGGTGCCTTTGTTATACTCGATCGGGGGCCTTCGTTATCCTCATTCAGGGGACTTTGTTATACTCGATCAGGTGACTTTGTTATATTCGTTCATGGGTCTTTGTCATACTCGATCAGGGGATTTTGTTATACTCGACCAGGGTGCCTTTGTTATGCTCGATTAGGGGACTTTGTTATACTCGATCAAGGGACTTTGTTATACTCAATCAGGGGACTTTGTTTTTCTCTATCAGGGGGCTTTGTTATACTCGATCAGGGGTCTTTGTCATACTCGACCAGGGGACTTTGTTTTACTCGATCAGGAAACTTTGTTATACTCGACCAGGGGTCTTTGTTATGCTCGACCAGGAGCCTTTTTGTTATACTCGATAAGGGGACTTTGTTATACTCGATCAGGGGACTTTGTTATACTCGATTAGGGGATTTTGTTATACTCGACCAGGGGACTTTGTTTCTGTTGACATGGGGACTTTGTTATACTCGACCAGGGGACTTTGTTATGCTCGACCAGGGGCCTTTGATATGCTCGATCCGGGGCTTTGTTATACTCGATGAGGGGACTTCGATTTACTTGACCAGGGGACTTTGTTATACTCGACCAGGGGACATTGTTTCTCTCGATCAGGGGACTTTGTTATACTCGACCAGGGGACTTTGTTATGCTTGACCAGGGGCCTTTGTTATGCTCGATCCGGTTCTTTGTTATACTCGATCAAGGGACTTTGTTATACTCGATCAGGGGATTTTGATGTACTCGTTCAGGTTCTTTGTTATACTCGATCAGGGGCCTTTTTTATACTCGATCAAGGGACTTTGGTATACTCGATCAGGTGACTTTGTTATACTTGTTCAGAGGACTTTGTTATACTCAATCAGGGGACTTTGTTTTACTCGATCAGGGGACTTTGTTATAATCGATCAGGGGACTTTGTTATGCTCGACCAGGGGCCTTTTTGTTATACTCGATCAGGGGACTTTGTTATACTCGACCAGGGACCTTTGTTATACACGATCCGGGGCTTTGTTATACTCGATCAGGGGACTTTGTTATACTCGATCAGGGGACTTTGTTGTAATCGTTCAGGGGACTTTGTTATTCTCGAACAGAGGCCTTTGTTATACTCGATCAGGGGCCTTTGTCATACTCGATGAGGGGGCTTTGTTATACTCGATCATGGGACTTTGTTATAGTCGTCCTGGGGACTTTGTTATACTCGACCAGGGGACGTTTTTATACTCGACCAGAGGACTTTGTTATACTCAATCAGGGGACTTTGTTTCTGTTGACATGGGGACTTTGTTATACTCGACCAGGGGACTTTGTTATGCTCGACCAGGGGCCTTTGTTATGCTCGATCCGGGGCTTTGTTATACTCGGTTAGGGGACTTTGTTATACTCGGTCAGGTGCCTTTGTTATACTCGATCGGAGGCCTTTGTTATACTCATTTAGGGGACTTTGTTATACTCGATGAGGGGCCATTTTTATATTCAAGCAGGGCTTTTGTTATAATCGATCAGGGGACTTTGGTATACTCGATCAGGTGACTTTGTTTTACTCGATCGGAGGCCTTTGTTATACTCATTTAGGGGACTTTGTTATACTCGATGAGGGGCCATTTTTATATTCAAGCAGGGCTTTTGTTATAATCGATCAGGGGACTTTAATATACTCGATCAGGGGACTTTGTTTTATCGATTAGGGGACTTTGTTATACTCGACCAGGAGACTTTGTTATACTTGACCAGGGGCCTTTGTTATGCTCGATCCGGGGCTTTGTTATACTCGATCAGGGGACTTTTTTATACTCGACCAGGGGACTTTGTTTTATTCGATCAGGGGACTTTGTTATACTCGACCAGGGGACTTTGTTATACTCATTGGGTGCCTTTGTTATCTCGATCAGTTGACTTTGTTATACTCGATCAGGGGCTTTTGTTATACTCGATCAGGGGACTTTGTATACTCGATCAGGAGGCTTTTGTTATACTCGATCAGGGACTTTGTTATATGATGAGAGTCGTTTTATAGTCGATCAGGGACTATGTTATACTCGACCAGGGAACTTTGTTATCTGGAGCAGGTGCCTTTGTTATGCTCGATCATGGGAATTTGTTATACTCGATGAGGAGACTTTTTATACTCAATCTGGGGACTTTTATATTTGATCCAGGGGGCTTTGTTATACTCGATCAAGGGGCTCTGTTATACTCGATCAGGGGACTTTGTTATACTCGAAGCCAGGGGACTTACTTATGCTCACGACAGGGGCCTTTTTATTCGCTAAAGGGGACTTTTTATACTCAATGAAGTCTTTGTTATACTCGATCAAGAGGACGTTTTATACTCGACCTGGGGACTTTGTCTTTCTCGATCAGGGGACTTTGTTATACTCGACCAGGGGACTTTGTTATACTCGGTCAGGTGCCTTTGTTAAACTCGATCAGGGACCTTTGTTATACTCATTCAGGGGACTTTGTTATACTCGATCAGGTGACTGTGTTATATTCGTTCATGGGACTTTGTCATACTCGATCAGGGGGCTTTGTTATACTCGACCAGGGTACCTTTGTTATGCTCGATCAGGGGACTTTGTTATACTCGATCAAGGGACTTTGTTATACTCAATCATGGGACTTTGTTTTTCTCTATCAGTGGGCTTTGTTATACTCGATCAGGGGACTTTCTTATACTCGACCAGGGGACTTTGTTTTACTCGATCAGGAGACTTTGTTATACTCGACCAGGGGACTTTGTTATGCTCGACCAGGAGCCTTTTTATTCTACTCGATAAGGGGACTTTGTTATACTCGATCAGGGGACTTTGTTATACTCGATCAGGGGACTTTGTTATACTCGTCCAGGGGACTTTGTTTCTGTTGACATGGGGACTTTATTGCCTACTCGACAGGGGACTTGTTATCTGCTCGACCAGGGGCCTTTGTTATACTCGATCGGGGCTATGTTATACTCGATCAGGGGACTTTGTTATACTCGATCAGGGGCCTTTGTTATACTCGATTAGGGGACTTTGTTATACTCGATCACGGGACTTTATTATACTCGATGAGGGGACTTTGTTTTACTCGACCATGGGAGTTTGTTTAACTCGATCAGAGTACTTTGTTATACTCAATCAGGGGACTTTGATTTTCTCGATGAGAGGGCTTTAATATACTCGCTCAGGGGACTTTGTTATACTCGACTAGGGAACTTTGTTTCTCTCGATCAGGGGACTTTGTTATACTCGACCAGGGGACTTTGTTTCTCTCGATCAGGGGTCTTTGTTATACTCGACCAGGGGACTTTGTTATGCTCGACCAGGGGCCTTTATTATGCTCGATCTGGTTCTTTGTTATACTCGATCAAGGGACTTTGTATACTCGAACAGGGGATTTTGTTGTACTCGTTCAGGGTCTTTGATATACTCGATGAGGGGCCTTTGTTATACTCGAACAAGGGACTTTGGTATACTCGATCAGGTGACTTTGTTATACTTGTTCAGAGGACTTTGTTATACTCAATCAGGGGACTTTGTTTTACTCGAGCAGGAAGCTTTGTTATATTCGATCAGGGGACTTTGTTATACTCGATGAGGGGGCTTTGTTATACTCGATCATGGGACTTTGTTATAGTCGTCCAGGGGACTTTGTTATGCTCGACCAGGGGACTTTGTTATACTCGATCAGAGGACTTTGTTATACTCAATCAGGGGACTTTGTTATTCTCGACCAGGGGACTTTGTTTTACTCGATCAGGGGACTTTGTTATACTCGACCAGGGGACTTTGATATACTCCGTTAGGTGCCTTTGTTATACTCGATCGGGGGCCTTTGTTATAATCATTCAGGGGACTTTGTTATACTCGATCAGGTGACTTTGTTATCTTCGTTCATGGGTCTTTGTCATACTCGATCAGGGGGCTTTGTTATACTCGACCAGGGTGCCTTTGTTATGCTCGAACAGGGGACTTTGTTATACTCGATCAAGTGACTTTGTTATACTCAATCAGGGGACTTTGTTTTTCTCTATCAGGGGGCTTTGTTATACTCGATCAGGGGACTTTGTTATACTCGACCAGGGGACTTTGTTTTACTCGATCAGGAGACTTTGTTATACTCGACCAGGAGCCTTTTTATTATACTCGATAAGGGGACTTTGTTATACTCGATCAGGGGACTTTGTTATACTCGATCAGGGGACTTTGTTATACCCGACCAGGGGACTTTGTTTCTGTTGACATGGGGACTTTGTTATACTCGACCAGGGACTTTGTTATGCTCGACCAGGGGCCTTTGTTATGCTCGATCCGGGGCTTTGTTATACTCGATCAGGGGACTTTGTTATACATGATCAGGGGCCTTTGTTATACTCGATTAGGGGACTTTGTTATACTCGATCACGGGACTTTGTTATACTCGATGAGGGGACTTTGTTTTACTCGACCATGGGAATTTGTTTTACTCGATCAGAGTACTTTGTTATACTCAATCAGGGGACTTTGTTTTTCTCGATAAGAGGGCTTTGTTATACTCGTCCAGGGGACTTTGTTATGCTCGACCAGGGGCCTTTGTTATGCTCGATCCGGTTCTTTGTTATACTCGATCAGGGGACTTTGTTATACTCGATCAGAGGATTTTGTTGTACTCGTTCAGGGTCTTTGTTATACTCGATGAGGGGCCTTTGTTTTACTCGATCAAGGGACTTTGGTATACTCGATCAGGTGACTTTGTTATACTTGTTCAGAGGACTTTGTTATACTCAATCAGGGGACTTTGTTTTACTCGAGCAGGGGGCTTTGTTATATTCGATCAGGGGACTTTGTTATACTCGACCAAGGGACTTTGTTTTACTCAATCAGGGGACTTTGTTATAATCGACCAGGGGACTTTGTTATGCTCGACCAGGGGCCTTTGTTATACACGATCCGGGGCTTTGTTATACTCGATCAGAGGACTTTGTTATACTCGATCAGGGGAATTTGTTGTAATCGTTCTGGGACTTTGTAATACTCGTACAGAGGCCTTTGTTATATTCGATCAGGGGACTTTGGTATACTCAATCAGGTGACTTTGTTATACTCGTTCAGAGGACTTTGTTATACTCGATCATGGGGCTTTGTTATACTCGATCAGGGGCCTTTGTCATACTTGATGAGGGGGCTTTGTTATACTCGATCATGGGACTTTGTTATAGTCGTCCAGGGGACTTTGTTATACTCGACCAGGGGACGTTTTTATACTCGACCAGGGGCCTTTGTTATGCTCGACCAGGGGACTTTGTTATACTCGATCAGAGGACTTTGTTATACTCAATCAGGGGACTTTGTTATTCTCGACCAGGGGACTTTGTTATACTCGGTCAGGTGCCTATGTTATACTCGATCGGGGGCCTTTGTTATACTCATTTAGGGGACTTTGTTATACTCGATGAGGGGCCATTTTTATACTCAAGCAGGGGCTTTTGTTATAATCGATCAGGGGACTTTGGTATACTCGATCAGGTGACTTTGTTATATTTATTCGTTCATGGGACTTTTCTTATACTCGATCAGGGGTCTTTGTTATACTCAAAGAGGGGCGCTGTAATACTCGATGGGGGGGTTTTCTATATACTCGATCCAGGGACTTTGTTTTACTCGCCAGGGGACTTTATTGTTATACTCGACCAAACGCTTTGTTATACTCGATCAGGGCGTTTCTTATGCTCGATCAGGTGACTTTGTTATGTCGAGCAGGGGACTTTGTTATACTCGATCAGGTGACTTTGTTATACTCGGTCAGGGGACCTTGGTATACATGATCAGGGGAGTTTGTTATACTCGATCAGGGTACTTTGTTATACTCGATCAGGGGCCTTTGTCATACTCGATGAGGGGGCTTTGTTATACTCGATCATGGGACTTTGTTATAGTCGTCCAGGGGACTTTGTTATACTCGACCAGGGGACGTTTTTATACTCGACCAGGGGCCTTTGTTATGCTCGACCAGGGGACTTTTTTATACTCGATCAGACGACTTTGTTATACTCAATCAGGGGACTTTGTTATACTTGACCAGGGGACTTTGTGATACTCGGTCAGGTGCCTATGTTATACTCGATCGGGGGCCTTTGTTATACTCATTTAGGGGACTTTGTTATACTTGATGAGGGGCCATTTTTATACTCAAGCAGGGGCTTTTGTTATAATCGATCAGGGGACTTTGGTATACTCGATCAGGTGACTTTGTTATATTCGTTCATGGGACTTTGTTATACTCGATCAGGGGTCTTTGTTATACTCAAAGAGGGGCCTTTGTAATTCTCGATGAGGGTTTTTTTCTATACTCGATCAGGGGACTTTGTTTTACTCGCCCAGGGGACTTTGTTATACTCGACCAGGCGGCTTTGTTATACTCGATCAGTGGGGTTTCTTATGCTCGATCAGGTGACTTTGTTATACTCGAGCAGGGGAGTTTGTTATACTCGATCAGGTGACTTTGTTATACTCGGTCAGGGGACTTTGGTATACATGATCAGGGGAGTTTGTTATACTCGATCAGGGTACTTTGCTATACTCGATCAGGGGCCTTTGATATACTCGATTTGGGGACTTTAATATACTCGATCAAGGAACTTTGTTATACTCGATGAGGAGACTTTGTTATACTCGACAAGGGGGCTTTTATAACTCGATCAGGGGACTTTTTATATTTGATCAGGGGTCTTTGTTATACTCGATCATTGGGGCATTGTTATACTCGATCAGGGGCCTTTGTTATACTCGATCAGGGGACTTTGTTATATCGATCAGGGGACTTTGTTATACTCGACCAGGAGACTTTGTTATACTCGACAAGGGGCCTTATGCTCGATCAGGGGACTTTGTTATACTCGACCAGGGGAATTTGCTATGCTCGACCAGGGGCCTTTGTTATGCTCGATCCGGGGCTTTGTTATACTCGATCAGCGGACTTTATTATACTCGGCCAGGGGACTTTGTTTTACTCGATCAGGGGACTTTGTTATACTCGACCAGGTGACTTTGTTATACTCGACCCGGGTGCCTTTGTTATGCTCGATCAGTTGACTTTGTTATACTCGATCAGGGGACTTTGTTATACTCGATCAGGGACTTTGTTGCACTCTGGATCAGGCTTTTGTTATACACGATCAGGGACTTCGTTATAATGGACCAGATGCCGTTATAATTTCGATCAGGGGACTTTGTTATACTCTCGACCAGGGGATTCTTTGTTATGTCAACAGGGTACCTTTGTTATGCCCACATCATGGAAATTGTTATACCCTTTATGAGGGGACTTTGTTATACTCGGATCAGTGGGCTTTGTTATACTCGATCAGGGGCGTTTGTCATACTGAGAGGGGCTTTGTTATACCGTATCATGGACTTTGTTAGTGCCCAGGGACTTTGTTATACTCGACCAGGGGACGTTTTTATACTCGACCAGGGGCCTTTGTTATGCTCGACCAGGGGACTTTGTTATACTCGATCAGAGGACTTTGTTTTACTCAATCAGGGGACTTTGTTATACTCGACCAGGGGACTTTGTTATACTCGGTCAGGTGCCTATGTTATACTCGATCGGGGGCCTTTGTTATACTCATTTAGGGGACTTTGTTATACTCGATGAGGGGCCATTTTTATACTCAAGCAGGGGCTTTTGTTATAATCGATCAGGGGACTTTGGTATACTCGATCAGGTGACTTTGTTATTTTCGTTCATTGGACTTTGTTATACTCGATCAGGGGTCTTTGTTATACTCAAGGAGGGGCCTTTGTAATACTCGATGAGGGGGTTATTTTATAGTCGATCAGGGGACTTTGTTTTACTCGCCCAGGGGACTTTGTTATACTCGTCCAGGCGGCTTTGTTATACTCGATCAGGAGCGTTTCTTATGCTCGATCTGGGGACTTTGTTATACACAAGCAGGGGACTTTGTTATACTCGATCAGGTGACTTTGTTATACTCGGTCAGGGGACTTTGGTATACATGATCAGGGGAGTTTGTTATACTCGATCAGGGTACTTTGCTATACTCGATCAGGGGCCTTTGATATACTCGATTTGGGGACTTTGTTATACTCGATCAAGGAACTTTGTGATACTCGATGAGGAGACTTTGTTATACTCGACAAGGGCGCTTTGATAACTCGATCAGGGGACTTTTTATATTTGATCATGGGTCTTTGTTATACTCGATCATTGGGGCTTTGTTATACTCGATCAGGGGCCTTTGTTATACTCGATCAGGGGACTTTGTTATATCGATCAGGGGACTTTGTTATACTCGACCAGGAGACTTTCTTATACTCGACAAGGAGCCTTATGCTCGATCAGGGGACTTTGTTATACTCGACCAGGGGAATTTGCTATGCTCGACCAGGGGCCTTTGTTATGCTCGATCCGGGGCTTCGTTATACTCGATCAGCGGACTTTGTTATACTCGACCAGGGGACTTTGTTTTACTCGATCAGGGGACTTTGTTATACTCGACCAGGTGACTTTGTTATACTCGACCCGGGTGCCTTTGTTATGCTCGATCAGTTGACTTTGTTATACTCGATCAGGGGACTTTGTTATACTCGATCAGGGGACTTTGTTGTAATCGTTCAGGGACTTTGTTATACTCGAACAGAGGCCTTTGTTATACTCGATCAGGGGACTTTGGTATAC
>NW_024746518.1:0-56722 GCF_018991925.1 Homarus americanus | reverse complement strand
CATGGTGCTGGAGGGTACCGGCCCTCACACCCGGTTCATGTCACTGAAGGGTGCCCAGCCCTCACACCCCGGGTCATGGCACTGAAGGGTGCCTGGCCCTCACACCCGGGTCATGGTGCTGAAGGGGTTCCTGCTTTCACACCCCGATTCCTGGAACTGAAGGGGTGCCCTCACACCTCGGGTCATGGTGCCTGAGGGGTGCCAGCCCTCACACCCCGGGCCAAGGGGTTGAAGCAGTTCCCTGCCATCACCCTGGCCATGTCACTGAAGGGGTGCCCGGCCCTCCTCTGGTTCATAGCTCTATAGGGGTGCAGCCTCACACCCAGTCATAGCTCTGAAGGGGTTCGACCCTCCACACCCCGTGTCATGTGAAAGTGTCCAGCCCTCACACTCTGGTTCATAGCTCTGTGGGGTGCCCAGCCCTCACACCCCCTTTCGCACTTCAAAAAGGTGCCCAGCCGTCTCACCACCTGGCTCATGGCACTGAGGTTGCCAGCCTGACGCCCGGGTCATGTCACTGAAGGGTGCAGCCCTACAGTTCACAGCACTGTGGGGTGCCGGCCTTCACACCCCGATTCGCCACTGAAAGGGTGCCCGGTCCTCACACCCAGTTCATGACACTGAAGGGTGCCGCCCTCCCGGGATGGTGCTGGAGAGTGCCAGCCCTCACACCCAGGTCATGTCACTAAAGGGCTGACCGGCCCTCACACAGGTCATGGCGCACAAGAATACACGGCCCTCACACCCCAGGTCATGGACCTAAAGGGTGCCCGGCCCTCACCACAGGTCATGGGGTTGAAGCGGTTCCCAGCCATCACAACCCAGGTCATAGTGCTGGAGGTGCCAGCCTCACACCCCGAGTCATGTCACTGAAGGGTGCCCGGCCCTCACCTCCGGGTCATGGGGTTGAAGCGGTTCCCGGCCCTCACACCCTGGGTCATGGTGCTGATGGGGTGCCCAGCCCTCACCCACCGATTCTTGCACTGAAAACAGACCAGCTAACACCCTGGGTCATGGTGCTGGTGCCCAGCCCTCACACACAGATTCATTTCACTGAAGGGGTGCCCGACCCTCACACACCGGGTCCATGTGAAGGCCAGCCCTCACACCATGGCACTGAAAGGGTGCCCGGCCCTCACCCCGATTCCATGACACGGTAGGGTGCCCGACGCTCACACACCCGGGTCATGGTGCTGGAGGTTGCCCGGCCCTCACACCCCAGGTCATGTCACTGAAAGGGTGCCCGGCCCTCATCCCGGGTCATGTCACTGAAGGTATGCCTGGCCCTCACACCCGGGTGTTGGTACTGAAGGGTGCCCGCCTCACACCCCGGGTCATGGTGCTAATGGGTGCCCAGCCCCTTACACCCTGGGTCAAATGAAGGGTGCCAGCCCTCACACCCAGTTCTACACTGCTGGAGGTGCCCTGCCCCACACCCCGGCTCATGTCACTTATAGGGTTCCGCGCTCACACTCCTGTTCATGGTGCTGGAGGGTGCGCCCTAACACCAGGTCAAGTGAAGTGCCGACACCACCTTTCAAAGCACTGTATGGGTGCCCCACTCACACCCCGTTTCATGGCATAAAGGGTGCCCATCCCTCACAACCAGGTTTATGACACTGAAGGTTGCCCTGCACTCACACCCTAGGTCATGTCACTGAGGTGCCCGGCCTCACATCCCAGGTCATGGCACTAGAAGGGGCCAGCCCTCACACCCGGGTCATAGCTGAACAGGTTCCCGGTCCTCACCCAGGTCATGGTACTGCAGGGGTGCCGTCCCTCACACCCGGTTCCACAGCACTGTCAGGGGTGCCTTCACACCCTGGGTCAGGGTTGAAGCGGTTCCCGGTCCTCACACCACGGGTCATGGAGATGAAAGGGTGCCGGCCATCACCCGATTCATGGCAGTGAGGGTGCCCGGCCCTCACCGGTCTTGAATAGGTGTCCGGCCCTCACACCGGTTCATAGCTCTGTCCGGGGTGCCGGGCCTCACACCCGTTCACAGCACTTAAGGGTGCCCGGCCCTCACACGGGTCATGTCACTGAAGGGGTTACAGCCTCACACCCCGGTCATGGACCTAAGAGTGCTGACACCAAGAGATCACACCTAAGGGTTGCCGGCCCTCACACCCGGGTCGTGCCACTGAAGCAGTGCCCAGCCCTCCCACCTATTCATGGCACTGAAGGGTGCCCAGCCCTCACAGGTCATGTCACTGAAGGGTTACGACCCTCACACCGGGTCATGGACCTAAAGGGCGCAGCCCTCCACCAGAGATCATGCACCTAAAGGGTTGCCCAGCCCTCACACCCGGGTCGTGCCACTGAAGCAGTGCCCGGCCTCCCCCCTATTCATGGCACTGAAGGGGTGCCCGGCCTCACACCCGGTTCACAGCACTGTGGGGTGCCAGCCTTCACCCGATTCATGGCACTGAAATCGAGCCCGGCCCTGACACCCGGGTCATGGTGCTGAAGGGGTGCCCGACCCTCACACCCCGATTCATGGCACTGAAGGGTGCCCACCCTCACACGGGTCATGTGAAGGTGCCCCCTCACACCCCGGTTCTCAGCACTGTAGGGGTGCCCGGCCTTCACACCCCGTTCATCGCCACGGAAGGGTGCCGGCCCTCACACCCCGTTTCATGACACTGAAGGGGTGCCCGCCTCCACCCGGGTCATAGCACTGAAGTGCACAGCCCCTCACACCGGGTCATGGACCTAAAGGGGTGCCTGGCCCTCACACCACGGGTCATGGGGTTGAATCGGTTCCCCGCCCTCACACCCGGGTCATGGTGCTGGAGGGGTGCCAGCCCTCACACCCCGGGTCATGTCACTAAAGAGGTGCCCGCCCTCACCACCCGGGTCATGGCACTGAAGGGTGCCTGGCCCTCCCACTCCAGGTCATGGTGCTGAAGGGGTGCCCGGCTTTCAAACCCCTATTCATGGCACTAAAGGGTGCCCGCCCTCACACCCAGGGTCATGGCACTGAAAAAAGCAGCCCTCACACGGTCATCTCACTGAAGGGTGCCCAGTCTCCACCCCGGGTCATGGTCCTGAAGGGGTGCCCGGCCCCTCCCCACCCGGGTCATGTCACTAAGGGGTGCCAGCCCTCACCTGTTCCATGGCACTGAAGGGGTGCCTGGCCCTCACACCTGTTCATGGCACTGAAGGGTGCCAGCCGTCCACACCCCGGTTCATGTACTGAAGGGTGCCCGGCCCTCACACCCGGGTCATGGTGCTGGAGGTGCCAGCCTTCACACCCCGGGTCATGTCACTGAAGGGTGCCCGACCCTCACACCCGGGTCATGTGAAGGGGTGCCCGGCCCTCACACCCAGTTCGCAGCACTGTAGGGGTGCCCGGCCTTCCACCCGTTTCATCGCCCACGGAAAAGTGCCCAGCCCTCACACCCCGTTTCATGACACTGAAGGGGTGCCCGCCTCACACCCCGGGTGTAGCACTGAAAGTGCACGGCCCTCACACCCGGGTCATGGACCTAAGGGTGCCTGGCCTCACCACGGGTCATGGGGTTGAATCGGTTCCGCCCCTCACACCCGGGTCATGGTGCTGGAGGGTGCCAGCCCTCACACCCCGGGTCATGTCACTGAAGGGTGCCCTCCCTCACCCCGGGTCATGGCACTGAAGGGGTGCCTGGCCTCACACTCGGGTTATGGTGCTGAAGGGGTGCCCGGCACAAACCCTATTCATGGCACTGAAAAGGTGCCCGGCCCTCACACCCAGGGTCGCCTACTGAAAAGCCCGCCCTCACACCCCAGGTCATCACACTGAAAGGGTGCCCAGTCTGGCTCATGGTCCGAAGGTGCCCAGCCCTCCCCAGGTCATGCCACTAAAGGTGCCCGCCCTCACACCCCTGTTCATGGCACTGAAGGGGTGCCCAGCCGTCACACCCAGTTCATGACACTGAAGAGTGCCGTCCTCACCCCGGGTCATGGTCCTGAAGGTGCCGGCCCCTCACCCCGGGTCATGTCACTAAAGGGTGCAGCCCCACCCCTGTTCATGGCACTGAAGGGTGCCCGGCCGTCCCCTTCATGGCATAGGGGTGCCCGGCCCTCACCCCGGGTCATGGACAAAGGGTGCACAGCCCACCACAGGATCATGCACCTAAAAGGTGCCCGGCCCTACACCCCGGGTCGTGCCACTGACAGTGCCCGCCCTCCCACCCCATTCAGCAGCACTGAAGGGTGCCCGGCCCCACACACACCCCGGGTCATGTCACTGAAGGGGTTCACGGCCCTCACACCCGGGTCATGGACCTAAAGGGGTGCAGCCACACCAAGATCATGCACCTAAGGGTTGCCCAGCCCTCACACCCCGGGTCGTGCCACTGGCGGTGCCCGGCCTCCCTATTCCATAGCACTGAAGGGGGTGCAGCCCTCACACCCCGGTTCACAACTGTTGGGGTGCCCAGCCCTCACACCCCGATTCATGCTCAGAAAGCGAGCCGGCTGCCAGGTCGCCGCGATTGCTGAAAGGTGCCGACCCTCACACCCCGATTCATGGCACTGAAAGGGTGCCCGCCCTCACACCCCAGGTCATGTGAAGGTGCCCGGCCTCACACCCCGGTTCTCAGCACTGTAAGGGTGCGGCCTTCACACCCGTTTCATCGCCACAGAAAGGTGCCCGGCCCTCACACCCCGTTTCATGACACTGAAGGGGTGCCAGCCCTCACCCGGGTCATGGCACTGAAAGAGGTGCAGCCCTCACACCCCAGGTCATGGACCTAAAGGGGTGCCTGGCCCTCACACCACAGGTCATAGGGTTGAATCGGTTCCGCCCTACACCCGGGTCATGGTGCTGGAGGGTGCCAGCCCTCACACCCCGGGTCATGTCTAAAGGGGTGCCCTCCTCCCCACCCCAGGTCATAGCACTGAAGGTGCCTGGCCCTCACACTCCAGGTCATGGTGCTGAAGGGTGCCCGGCACCAACCCCTATTCATGGCACTAAAGGGGTGCCACCCCTCACACCCAGGGTCATGGCACTGGCCCGGCCCTCACACCCCGGGTCATCTCACTGAGGGGTGCCCAGTCCTCACGGGTCATGGTCCTGAAGGGTGCCAGCCCTCCACCCCAGGTCATGTCACTAAAGGGGTGCCCGGCCCTCCACCCCTGTTCGCCCAGCACTGAAGGGGTGCCTGGCCTCACACCCCTGTTCGCACTGAAGGGGTGCCCGGCCATCACACAGTTCATGTCACTGAAGGGTGCCCGGCCCTCACCTCCAGGTCATGGTGCTGGAGGGGTGCCCTTCACACCCCGGGTCATGTCACTGAAGGTGCCCGACCCTCACACCCCAGGTCATGTGAAGGGGTGCCCGGCCCTCACACCCCGGTTCGCAGCACTGTAGGGTGCCCGGCCTTCACACCCCGTTTCATCGCCACGGAAAGGGTGCCGGCCCTCACACCCCGTTTCATGACACTGAAGGGTGCCGGCCCTCACACCCCGGGTCATGGCACTGAAAGGTGCACGGCCTCACCCGGGTCATGGACCTAGGGTGCCTGGCCCTCACACCACAGGTCATGGGGTTGAATCGGTTCCTGCCCTCACACACCGGGTCATGGTGCTGGAGGGGTGCCCGGCCCTCACACGGGTCATGTCACTGAAGGGTGCCCCGCCCTCACACCCCGGGTCTCGCCACTGAAGGGTGCCTGGCCCTCACCCTCCGGGTTATGGTGCTGAAGGGGTGCCGGCTTTCAACCCTATTCATGCACTGAAGAGTGACCCTCACACCCAGGGTCATGGCACTGAAAAGCAGCCTCACACCCAGGTCATCGCACTGAAGGGTGCCCAGTCCTCACACCCAGGTCATGGTCCTGAAGGGTGCCCAGCCCCTCACACCCAGGTCATGTCACTAAGGGTGCCCGGCCCTCACACCCCTGTTCATGGCACTGAAGGGGTGCCCGGCGTCCACCCAGTTCATGACACTGAAGGGGTGCCCGGTCTCCCACCCAGGTCCCCAGGCCCTGAAGGGGTGCCAGCCCTCACACCCAGGTCATGTCATAAAGGGGTGCCTGGCCTCACACCCCCTGTTCATGGCACTAAAGGGTGCAGCCCTCACCCAGGGTCATGGCACTGAAAAGCCAGCCCTCACACCCCGGGTCATCTCACTGAAGGGGTGCCAGTCCTCCACACCCCGGGTCATGGTCCCTGAAGGTGCCAGCCCTCACACAGGTCATGTCACTAAAAAGTGCCCGGCCCTCACACCCCTGTTCATGGCACTGAAGGGTGCTGCCCTCACACACACCTGTTCGCACTGAAGGTGCCCGGCCGTCACCGGTTCATGTCCTGAAGGGGTGCCAGCCCCCACACTCCGGGTCATGGTGCTGGGAGGT
This sequence comes from Homarus americanus, assembly GCF_018991925.1. Classification (NCBI taxonomy): domain Eukaryota; kingdom Metazoa; phylum Arthropoda; class Malacostraca; order Decapoda; family Nephropidae; genus Homarus; species Homarus americanus. The sequence goes on along the minus strand of NW_024746518.1, from coordinate 50,381 downwards.
GCCGGCCTTCCACCCCGGGTCATGTCACTGAAGGTGCCCGACCCTCACCCCAGGTCATGTGAAGGGGTGCCCGGCCTCACCCCGGTTCCGCACTGTAGGGTGCCAGCCTTCACCCCGTTTCATCGCCACGGAAAGGGTGCCAACCTCACACCCCGTTTCATGACACTGAAGGGTGCCCAGCCCTCACACCCCGGGTCATGGCACTGAAAGGGTGCAGCCCTCATCCCGGTCATGGACCTAAAGGGTGCCTGGCCCTCACACCACAGGGTCATAGGGGTTGAATCGGTTCCGCCCCTCACACCCCGGGTCATGGTGCTGGAGGGGTGCCCGGCCCTCACACCCCGGGTCATGTCACTGAAGGTGCCGCCCTCACACCAGGTCATGGCACTGAAGGGGTGCCTGGCCCTCACACTCCAGGTTATGGTGCTGAAGGGTGCCCGGCTTCAAACCCTATTCATGGCACTGAAAGGGTGCCAGCCCTCACACCCAGGGTCATGGCACTGAAAGCCGGCCCTCCACCCCAGGTCGCTCCACTGAAGGGTGCCCAGTCCTCACACCCCAGGTCATGGTCCTGAAGGGGTGCCGGCCCTCACCCGGGTCATGTCACTAAGTGCCCAGCCCTCACCTGTTCATGGCACTGAGGGTGCCAGCCGTCACACAGTTCATGACACTGAAGGTGCGGTCCTCACACCCCGGGTCATGGTCCTGAGGGGTGCGGCCTCACACCCGGGTCATGTCCCACCAAGGGGTGCCTGGCCTCACACCCCTGTTCATGGCACTGAAGGGGTGCCCAGCCGTCACCCGGTTCATGTCACTGAAGGTGTGGGCCTCACCTCCGGGTCATGGTCAGAGGGGGTGCCCGGCCTTCACACCGGGGTCATGTCACTGGAGGGTGCCTGGCCCTCCACCCTGGTCATAGAAGCTAAACAGTGCCCAGCCCTCACACCCCATTTAATGGCACTAAAGGGTGCCCAGCCCTCTCACCCAGGCTCATGGCACTGAGGTTGCCCGTCCTGACGCCCGGGTCATGTCACTGAAGGGTGCCGGCCCACACCCCGTGTCATGTGAAGGGGTGCCAGCCCTCACACTCTGGTTCATAGCTCTTGCCAGGGGTGCCCGGACCTCACCCCGTTTCATGGCACTAAAGGGGTGCAGCCCTCACACAGGGTCATGGTCCTGAAGGGTGCCAGCCCTCACACCCAGGACATGTCACTAAAGGGTGCCTAGCCCTCACACCCCTGTTCATGGCACTGAAAGTGCCCGCGTCACAGTTCATGTCACTGAAAGGGTGCCCGGCCCTCACACTCTGGGTCATGGTGCTGGAGGGTGCCCGGCCTTCACACCCAGGTCATGTCACTGAAGGGGTGCCGACCCTCACACCCGGGTCATGTGAAGGTGCCCGCCCTCACACCCGGTTCGCAGCACTGTAAGGGTGCCCGGCCTTCACACCCCGTTTCGCCATCCCCGAAGTGCCCGGCCTCACACCCCCTTTCATGACACTGAAGGGTGCGGCCCTCACCCCGGGTCATGGCACTGAAAGGGTGCACAGCCCTCACCCCGGGTCATGGACCTAAAGGGGTGCCTGGTCCTCCACCACGGGTCATGGGGTTGAATCGGTTCCCCCTACACCCGGGTCATGGTGCTGGAGGGTTCTGGCCCTCACACCCCGGGTCATGTCACTGGTACCGCCCTCCACCCGGGTCGCCCTGAAGGGTGCCTGCCCTCAGTTATGGTGCTGAAGGTGCCGGCTCCCCTATTCATTGGCACTCCCACCAGGGTCATGGCACTGAAAGCCCGCCCTCCCAGGTCATCCCACTGAAGGGGTGATCCTCACACCAGGTCATGGTCCTGAAGGGTGCCTGGCCCTCACCCGGGTCATGTCACTAATGGGTGCCCAGCCCTCCACCCCCTGTTCCATGGCACTGAAGGATGCCCAGCCGTCACCCCAGTTCATGACACTGAAGGTGCCGGTCTCCACCCCAGGTCATGGTCCTGAAGGTGCCAGCCCTCACCCCAGGTCATGTCACTAAAGGGTGCCTGGCCCTCACACCCCTAGTTCATGGCACTGAAGGGTGCCCGGCCGTCACCAGTTCATGTCACTGAAGGGTGCGACCCTCACACTCCAGGTCATGGTGCTGGAGGGGTGCCCGGCCTTACACCCAGGGTCATGTCACTGGAGGGTCCTGTCCCTCACCCCTGGTCATAAGCTAAACAGTGCCCAGCCCTCACACCCAGGTCATGTCACTAAAGGGTGACCGGCGCCACCCAGGTCGTCAGTTCTGGAGGGTGCCCGCCCCTCATACCCCGGGTCATGTCACTAAAAGGTGCCCGGCCCTCACCCCAGGTCATGTCACTGAAGGTGCACAGCCTCACACCCCAGGTCATGGACCCTAAAGGGGTGCCAGCCCTCACACCCTTAGTCATGGGGTTGAAGCGGTTCCTGGTCCTCACACCACAGGTCATGGAGCTGAAGAGTGCCCGGCCATCACACCCCGATTCATGGCACTGAAAAGGGTGCGGCCCTCACACCCCAGGTCATGGCACTAAAAAGGTGCCCGCCCTCACCCCGGGCCATGTCACTGAAGGTGCACAGCCCTCACACCCCGGGTCATAGAGCAAAACAGTGCCCGACCCCCAACCCCGGGTCATGGCACTGAAGGTGACCAGCCCTCACACCCAGGTCATGGCACTGAAGGAGTGACCGGCCCTCACACCCCAGGTCTGGCACTGAAGGTATGCCCAGCCCTCACACCCCTGGTCATAGGCTAAAAGTGCCCGGCCCTCAAACCCCCAGGTCATATCATTGAAGGGTGCCCAGCCTCCTCTGGTTCATAGCTCTGTAGGTGCCCGGGCCTCACACACCCCGTTCATAGCACTAAGGGTGCCCAGCCCTCACCCCAGCTCATGGCACTAAAGGGGTGCCCGGCCCTCACAGCTCATGGCACTGAAGGTGCCGGTCCTTGCGCCCTGGTCATGTCACACTGGGTCGCAGCCCTCACACCCCAGGTCATGGACCTAAAGGGTGCCAGCCCTCACCCTACAGGTCATGGGGTTAAGCAGTTCCAGCCTCACCCCGGGTCATAGTGCTGGAGGGTGCGCCCTCCCACCCAGTTCATGTCACTGAAAGGTGCCCGGCCCTCACACCCCAGTTCGCACTGAAGGGTGCAGCCTCACCTCCGGGTCATGGTGCTGGGGTGCCCAGCCCCACACCGGGTCATGTCACTAAAGGGTGCCCCCTCACACCCCAGGTTCATGGACCTAAGGTTGCCAGCCCTGACGCCCGGTGTATCACTGAAGAGGTGCCAGCACTCACACCCCTATTCATAGCACTGAAGGGGTGCCCCCCAGCCCTCATACCCCAGTTCAGCACTGTGGGGGTGCCCGGCCTTCTGATTCATAGCACTGATGGGGTGCCGACCCTCACACCCGAGGTCATGTGAGAGGAACTTGACCTTCCACCCCGTTCCTCATAACACTGTAGAGTTGCAGCCTCCACCCCGGGTCCTTGGCACTAAAAGGTGCCCAGCCTCACACCCCGGGTCATGTCACTGAAGGTGCAGCCCCTCACCAGTCATGGAACAAAACAGTGCCTCCTTCCCCAGGTCATGGCACTGAAGGGAAGTGACCAGCCCTCACACCCGCGGTCATGGCACTGAAGGAGTGACGGCCACCACCCCAGGTCATAGCACTGAAGGTATGCCCAGCCCTCACACCCCTGGTCATAGGCTAAACAGGTGCCAGCCCTCAAAACCCCAGGTCATATCATTGAAGGGTCTTTCGGCCCCACACCCCAGGTCATATCAGAAAAATGCCCGGCCCTCCACACCAGGTCATATACTGGAAGGGGTGCCCAGCCCCTACACCCCATCATGAAGTGCAGCCCTCACACTCTGGTTCATAAACTCTCTTAGGGTGCTGGGCCTCACCCCAGTTGATGGACACTAAGAACAGCCCTCCCACCCCATCCCTTAGCTGAAGGGTTTGCTCATGCAACGCCCCGGGTCATGTCTCACTTCAGAAGGGGTGCTCGGCCCCATCCCGGGTCATATCACTGAAAAAATACTGGCTCTCACACCCAGGTGCATGGCTCTGAAGGGTGCCCAGCCCCTCACCCCGTTCATGGCACTGAAGGTGCACAGCCCCTCACCCACCCCAGGTCATGAACCTAAAGGGGTGCCAGCCCTCACCCCTCTCTGGTCATGGGGTTGAATTGAGTGTTTCTTGTCACTGCCCGCCCTCACACCCGCGTCATGGTGCTAATAGGGGTGCCTGGCCCGCCACGGGTCATGTGAAGGTGCCCGGCCCTCACACCCCGATTCATAACACTGTGGGGTGCCCTCTTACCCCCAGCTCATGTCCTTATGAGGTGCCCGGCGCTCACACCCGGGTCATGGTGCTGGAGGTGCAGCCCTGTCACGGGTCCAAGTGAAGGTGCCGGACCCACACACCACCAAAAAGCACTGTATGGGTACCTGGCACTCCACACCCCAGGTCATAGCACTGAAAGTGCCTGTCCTCCCACACCCAGGTCATGGTGCTGAAGGGTTCCCCGGCACACACCCGATTCGCCTAGCACTGAAGGGTGCCCGGCCCTCCTCCTCAGGTCATGGTGCCTGAGGGGTGCCCGCGCCTCACCCCCCCCGGGTCATGGGGTTGACAGTTCCCGATCTCACCCCGGGTCATGTGTGCTGATGGGGTGCCAGCCCTCACACTGCCCGTTCTTGCACTGAAATCAGGCCCCTTTACCTCCTGGGTGGTGCTGAAGGGTGGCCTGTACCCGGCTCATGGCACTGAAGGGGTGTCCAGCCCTGACGCCCTGGTCATGGCATGAAGCGGTGCCAGCCGTCACCCCTGGCCATGGCACTGAAGGTATGCGACCCTCACACCCGGTCATAGAGCTAAACAGGTGCCCCGCTCACCCCAGATCATATCATTGAAGGGTGCCCGTCCCTCACCCAGGGTCATATCACACTGAAATATGCGGCCCTCCACCAGGTCATAGCTCTGAAAGGCGTGCAGCCCTCCTGGTCACCCAGCACTGAAAAGGTTCCCAGCCCTCACACGTGTAGTAAAGGGGTGCCCAGCCTCACCTCTGGTTCTACTTAGCTCTGTAGGTGCCGGCCTCACACCCCGTTCCTTGGCACTAAAGGGTGCCCGGCCCTCACATCCGCTTATGGCATGAAGGGTTGCCAGCCCCCTGACGCCGGTCATGTCACTGAAGGGGTGCCCAGCCTCCACCCCTATTCATGTCACTGAAGGGTCACCGGCCTCACAGTTCACAGCACTGTAGGGGTCTTCACACAGCGATTCATGGCACTGAAAGTGCCCAGCCCTCACCCCCAGTTCATGACACTGAAGGGTGCCCGGCCCTCACTCCGGGTCATGGTGCTGGGGTGCCCAGCCACACCCTGGGTCATGTCACTAAAGGGTGCCCGCCCTCACTACCAGGTCATGTCACTGAGGGTTCGGCCTCACCCCAGGTCATGGACCTACAGGGCATGGTTCTCACACCCCGGGTCATGGACCTAAGGTTGCCAGCCCTGACGCCCGGGTCATGTCACTGAGGGGTGCCCGGCCTCACCCTATTCGCCCAGCACTGAAGGGTTGACCCTCAACCCAGTTCACAGCACTGAAGGGGTGCCCGGCCCTCACACCCTGGTTCACAGCACTGTAGGGGTGCCCGGCCTTCACATCCCGAATCATGGGACTGAAGGGGTGCCCGACCCTCACACCCCGGGTCATGTGAAGGGGTGCCCGGCCTTCACACCCGGGTTCTCAGCACTGTAGGGGAGCCCGGCCTTCACACCCCTTTTCATCGCACTGAAAGGGTGCCCGGCTTTCACACCCCGATTCACGGCACTGAAAGGGTGCCCGGCCCTCACACCCCGTTTCATGTCACTGAAAGGGTGCCCGGTCCTCAAACCCCGGGTCATGGACCTAAAGGGGTGCCCGGCCCTCACACCACGGATCATGGAGTGAAGCGGTTCCCGGCCCTCACACCCCGGGTCATGGTGCTGGAGGGGTGCCCGGCCCTCACACCCCGGTTCATGTCACTAATGGGGTGCCCGGCCCTCACACCCCGGGTCATGGCACTGAAGGGATGCCTGGACATCACACTCCGGGTCATGGTGCTGAAGGGGTGCCCGGCTTTCACACCCCGATTCATGGCACTGAAGGGGTGCCCGGCCCTCACACCCAGGGTCATGGTGCCTTAGGGGTGCACGGCCTCACACCTGGTCATGGCACTGAAGGGGTTCCTGGCCTCACCTCCTGGGTCATGGTGCTTAAGGGGCACACCCGCACTCGGGTCATACATTATACCCGGCCCCACACCCGGTCATGTTACTGGAAAGGCCTGGCCCTCATCCTGGGTCATGGTGTTGAGGGGGGTGCCTGCCCTCACACCCCGGGTCATGTCACTGAAAGGGTGCCCGGCCCTCATCCCGGGTTATGTCAATGAAGGGGTGCCCAGCTCTCACACCCCCGGTGATTTCACTGAAGGGGTGCCTGGCCCTCACACTCAGGGTCATGGTACTGAAGGGGTGCCCCGCCCTCACACCCCGGGTCATGGTTCTAATGGGGTGCCTGGCCCTTACACCCCGGGTCATGTGAAGAGGTGCCCGACCCTCACACCCCGGTTCATAACACTGTATGGGTGCCCTGCCCCCACACCCCGGCTCATGTCACATATGGGGTGCCCGGCGCTCACACCCCGGGTCATGGTGCTGGAGGGGTGCCCGCACTCACACCCCGGGTCATGGCACTGAAGGGGTGCCTGGCCCTTACACCCCGGGTCATGGTGCTGAAGGGGTTCCCGACTTTCACACCCCGATTCATGGCACTAAAGGGGTGCCCGGCCCTCACACCTCGGGTCATGGTGCCTGAAGGGTGCCCGGCCCTCACACCCCGGATCATGGGGTTGAAGCGGTTCCCGGCCATCACACCCCGGGTCATGATGATGATGGGGTGCCCGGCCCTCACACCCCGATTCTTGGCACTGAAATCGAGCCCGGCCCTAACACTCTGGGTAATGGTGCTGAAGGGGTGCCTGACACTCACACCCCGGCTCATGGCACTGAAGGGGTGTCCGGCCCTGACGCCCTGGGTCATGTCACTGAAGGGGTGCCCGGCCCTCACACCCCGGGTCATGGCACTGAAGCGGTGCCCGGCCGTCACACCCCTGGCCATGGCACTGAAGGTATGCCCAGCCCTCACACCCCTGGTGATAGAGCTAAACGAGTGCCCGGCCCTCACCCCCCGTGTCATGGCACTGAAGGAGGGACCGGCCCTCAAACCCCGGGTGATGGCACTGAAGGAGTGACCGGCCCTCACACCCCGGGTCATGGCACTGAAGGTATGCCCAGCCCTCACACCCGTGGTCATAGAGCTAAACGAGTGCCTGGCCCTCACCCCCCGGGTCATATCATTGAAGGGGTGCCCGTCCCTCACACCCAGGGTCATATCACTGAAAAAATGCCCGGCCCTCACACCCAGGGTCATAGCTCTGAAGGCGTGCCCGGCCCTCATACACCGGGTCATGGCACTGAAAAGGTGCCCGTCTCTCACACCCCGTATCATGTGAAGGGGTGCCCGGCCCTCACACTCTGGTTCATAGCTCTGTAGGGGTGCCCCGCCCTCAGACCCCGTTTCATGGCACTAAAGGGGTGCTCGGCCCTCACACCCCGGTTCACAGCACTGTAGGGGTGCCAGTACAGCACTTAGGGTCATGTCGCTGGAAGGGGTGCTCGGCCCTCACACCCCGGTTCACAGCACTGTAGGGGTGCCCGGCCTTCACACCCCGATTCATGGCACTGAAAGGGTGCCCTGCCCTCACACCACGGTTCATGACACTGAAGGGGTGCCCGGCCCTCACACTCCGGGTCATGTGTCACTGGGGTTCACAGCCCTCACACCCCGGGTCATGGACCTAAAGGGTGCGTAACCCTCACCCAGGTCGCATGGACCTAAAGTTGCCAGCCCTGGCTTGCCCTAGGTCATGTGTCACTAAGATTGCCAGCCTCACACCCCAGGTCATGTCACTGAAAGGGTTCACAGCCTCACACCCCGGTCATGGACCTAAAGGGGTGCGTAGCCCCTCACACCCCGGGTCATGGACCTAAGGTTGCCAGCCTGACGCCCCAGGTCATGTCACTGTAGGGGTGCCCTGCCTTCACACCCCGTTTCATCGCACTGAAAGGGTGACCGGCTCTCACACCCCGTTTCATGACACTGAAGGGGTGCCCGGCCCTCACACCCCTGTCATGGCACTGAAAGGGTGCATGGCCCTCACACCCCGGGTCATTGACCTAAAGGGGTGCCCGGCCCTCACACCACGGGTCATGGGGTTGAAACGGTTCCCGGCCCTCACACCCCGGGTCATGGTGCTGGAGGGGTGCCCGGCCCTCACACCCCGGGTCATGTCACTGAAGGGGTGCCCGGCCCTCACACCCCGGGTCACGGCACTGAAGGGGTGCCTGTCCCTCACACCCCGGGTCTTGGTGCTGAAGGGGTGCCCGGCATTCACACCCCGATTCATGGCACTGAAAGGGTGCCCGGCCCTCACATCCCTGTTCATGACACTGAAGGGGTGCCGGCCCTCACACCCGGGGTCATGGCACTTAAAGGGTACACGGCCCACACACCCCGGGTCATGGACCTAAAGGGGTGCCCGGCCCTCACACCACGGGTCATGGGGTTGAAGCGGTTCCCGGCCATCACACTCCGGGTCATGGTGCTGGAGGGGTGCCCGGCCCTCACACCCCGAGTCATGTCACTGAAGGGGTGCCCGGCCCTCACACTCCGGGTCATGGGGTTGAAGCGGTTCCCGGCCCTCACACCCTGGGTCATGGTGCTGATGGGGTGCCCCGCCCTCACCCACCGATTCTTGGCACTGAAATGGAACCCGGCCCTAACACCCTGGGTCATGGTGCTGAATGGGTGCCCAGCCCTCACACCCAGATTCATTTCACTGAAGGGGTGCCCGACCCTCACACCCAGATTCATTTCACTGAAGGGGTGCCCGACCCTCACACCCGATTCATGACACTGAAGAAGGGGTGCCGGCAACTCACACCCGGATCATGGTGCTGGAAAGTGCAGCACACCCCAGGTCATGTCACTGAAAGGGTGCCAGCCCTCATCCAGATCATGTCACTAAAGGGGTGCCTGGCCCTCACACCCCGGGTCTTGGTACTGAAGGGGTGCCCCGCCCTCACACCCCGGGTCATGGTACTAATGGGGTGCGCGGCCCTTACACCCCGGGTCATGTGAAGGGGTGCCAGGACCACACACCCTTTTTCAAAGCACTGTATGGGTGCCCGGCACTCACACCCCGTTTCATGGCACTTAAAGGGTCCCCATCCCTCACAACCCGGTTTATGACACTGAAAGGTTGCCCGGCCCTCACAGGTCATGTCACTTTGAAGGGGGTGCCCGGCCCTCACCCGGGTCATGGCACTAAGGGAACCCGGCCCTCACACCCCGGGTCATGGCACTGAGCGGGGTGCCGGTCCCTCACCCGGGTCATGGTGCTGCAGCGATGCCCGGCCCTCACCTCCCTGGTTCACAGCACTGTAAAGGGGTGTAGCCCTCACACCCTGGGTCATGGGGTTGAAGCGGTTCAGTCCTCACACCACAGGTCATGGAGCTGAAGGGTGCCCGGCCATCACACCCCGATTCATGGCACTGAAAGGGTGCCCAGCCCTCACACCCAGGTCATAGCACTGAATAGGTGCCCGGCCCTCACACCCCGGTTCATAGCTCTGTCGGGGAGCTCGGGCCTCACACCCCGTTTCATGGCACTTAAGGGGTTCACGGCCCTCACACCCCGGGTCATGGACCTAAAGGGGTGCACGGCCCTTACACCCCGGATCATGCACCTAAAGGGCTGCCCGGCCCTCACACCCCGGGTCAAGTCACTGAAGGGGTGCCCGGCCCTCACACCCCTATTCATGGCACTGAAAGGGTGTTCGGCCCTCATACCCCGGTTCACAGCACTGTAGGGGTGCCCGGCCTTCACACCCCGATTCATGGCACTGAAAGGGTGCCCGGCCCTCACACCCCGGGTCATGGCACTGAATAGGTGCCCGGCCCTCACACCCCGGTTCATAGCTCTGTCGGGGTGCTCGGGCCTCACACCCCGGGTCGTGTCACTGAAGGGGTGCCCGGCCCTCACACCTCTATTCATGGTACTGAAGGGGTGCCCGGCCCTCACACCCCGGTTCACAGCACTGTAGGGGTGCCCAACCATCACACCCGGATTCATGGCACTGAAATCGAGCCCGGCCCTGACACCCCGGGCCATGTTGCTGAAGGGGGTGCCCGACCCTCACACCCCGATTCATGGCACTGAAGGGGTGCCCGACCCTCACACCCCGGGTCATGTGAAGGGGTGCCCGGCCCTCACATCCCGGTTCGCAGCACTGTAGGGGTGCCCGGCCTTCACACCCCGTTTCATCGCACGGAAAGGGTGCCCGGCCCTCACACCCCGTTTCATGACACTGAAGGGGTGCCCGGCCCTCACACCCCGGGTCATGGACCTAAAGGGGTGCCTGGCCCTCCCACCACGGGTCATGGGGTTGAATCGGTTCCCGGCCCTCACACCCCGGGTCATGGTGTTGGAGGGGTGCCCGGCCCTCACACCCCAGGTCATGGCACTGAAGGGGTGATGGCCCTCACACTCCCGGTCATGGTGCTGAAGGGGTGCCCGGGTTTAACACCCCTATTCATGGCACTGAAAGGGTGCCCGGCCCTCACACCCAGGGTCATGGCACTGAAGGGGAGCCCGGCCCTCACAACCCGGGTCATGGCACTGAAGGGGTGTCCAGTCCTCACACCCCGGGTCATGGTCCTGAAGGGGTGCCCGGCCCTCACACCCCGGGTCATGTCACTAAAAGGGGTGCCCGGCCCTCACACCCAGTTCATGACACTGAAGGGGTGCGGTCCTCACACCCCGGGTCATGGTCCTGAAGGGTGCCAGCCCTCACAGTCATGTCACTAAAGGGTGCCAGGCCCTCACACCCCTGTTCATGGCACTGAAGGTGCGGCCAGTCACACAGTTCATGACACTGAAGGTGCCAGCCCTCACACTCGGGTCATGGTGCTGGAGGGTGCCCGGCCTTCACACCCAGGTCATGTCCTCCAAGGTGTGCCCGGCCCTCCCCTGGTCATAGAGCTAAACAGTGCCAGCCCTCACCCCGGGTCATGGCACTGAAAGAGTGACAGGCCCTCACACCCGGGTCATGGTGCTGGAGGGGTGCCCGCCCCTCACACCCGGTTCATGTCACTGAAAGGGTGCCAGCCTCACACCCAGTTCATGGCACTGAAGGGTGCCCGGCCCTCCACTCCGGGTCATGGTGCTGGAGGGTGCCCAGCCCTCACACCTGGTCATGTCACTAAAGGGGTGCCCGGCCCTCACACCCCGGGTCATGTCACTGAGGGGTCTACAGCCCTCACACGGGTCATGGACCTAAAGAGTGCACAGCCCTCACACCCCAGGTCAAGTCACTGAAGGGGTGCCCGCCTCACACCTATTCATGGCACTGAAGGGTGCTCGGCCTCATACCCGGTTCACAGCACTGTAGGGGTGCCCGGCCTTCACCCGATTCATGGCACTGATGGGGTGCCGACCCTCACACCCGGGGTCATGTGAAGGGTGCCCAGCATTCACACCCCGGTTCGCAGCACTGAGGGGTGCCGGCCCTCACACCCAGGTGGCACTGAAAAGGTGCCCGCCCTCACCCCGGGTCATGTCACTGAAGGTATGCAGCCCTCACCTGGTCATAGAACAAAACGGTGCCCGACCCTCAACCCCGGGTCATGGCACTGGAAAGGTGACCAGCCCTCACACGGTCATGGCACTGAAGGAGTGGCCCTCACACCGGTCATGGCACTGAAAAAATGCCCAGCCCCTCACCCAGGGTTCATAGCCTCTGAAGGGGTGCCAGGCCCTCACACCCGTTTCATGGCACTAAAAGGGGTGCCACCCTCACACCCCGGCTCATGGCACTGAAGGGTGCCCTCACACCCGGACAAGGGGTGCCCGAGCCTCACACTGATAATAGGCTAAACAGGTGCCCAGCCTCAAACCCCGGGTCATATCATTGAAGGGGTGCTCAGCCCCACACCCCAGGTCATATCACTGAAAAATGTGGCCACACCAGGCCTCATAGCTCTGAAGGGTGCAGCCCACACACCCGTGTCATGTGAAGGTGCCCGGCCACACTCGGTTCATAGCTCTGTAGGGGTGCCCAGGCCTCACCCCGTTTCATGGCACTAAGGTGCCAGCCCTCACCCCAGCTCATGGCACTGAAGGGTTGCCCGGCTCTGACGCCCAGGTCATGTCACTGAAGGGGTGCTCGGCCCCACACACCCGGGTCATATCACTGGCCCAGCCCTCACCCAGGGTCATAGCTCTGAAGGGTGCCCAGCCCTCACACCCCGTTCATTGCACTCAAAGGGTGCCCGGCCCTCACCCAGCTCATGGCACTGAAGGGGTGCAGGCCCTCACACCCAGTCATGGACCTAAAGGGTGCCAGCCCTCACCCTGGTCGCAGGATTAAGCGGTTCCAGCCCTCCACCCAGGTCGCCAGTGCTGGAGGTGCAGCCCTCACACCCAGGTCATGTCACTGAAGGTGCCAGCCCTCACACCCCAGTTCATGGCACTGAAGGGTGCCCGGCCCTCCCTCCAGGTCATGGTGCTGGAGGGGTGCCCAGCCATCCACCCAGGTCATGTCACCAAGGGGTGCCCGCCCTCACACCCAGGTCATGTCACTGGGGGTTCACAGCCCTCACACCCCGGGTCATGGACCTAAAGAGGTGCATGGCCCTCACACCTCGGGTCATGGACCTAAAGGGTTGCCCGGTCCTGATGCCCCGGGTCATGTCACTGAAGGGGTGGCCGGCCCTCACACCCCTATTCATTGCACTGAAGGGGTGCCCGGCCCTCATACCCCGGTTCACAGCACTGTAGGGGTGCCCGGCCTTCACACCCCGATTCATAGCACTGATGGGGTGCCCGACCCTCACACCCCGGGTCATGTGAAGGGGTGCCCGGCATTCACACCCCGGTTCGCAGCACTGTAGGGGTGCCCGGCCCTCACACCCCGGGTAATGGCACTGAAAAGGTGCCCGGCCCTCACACCCCGGGTCATGTCACTGAAGGTATGCCCGGCCCTCACACCCCTGGTCATAGAGCAAAACGAGTGCCCGACCCTCAACCCCCGGGTCATGGCACTGAAGGAGTAACCGGCCCTCACACCCCGGGTCATGGCACTGAAGGAGTGACCGGCCCTCACACCCCGGGTCATGGCACTGAAAAAATGCCCGGCCCTCACACCCAGGGTCATAGCTCTGAAGGGGTGCCCGGCCCTCACACCCCGTTTCATGGCACTAAAGGGGTGCCCGGCCCTCACACCCCGGCTCATGGCACTGAAGGGGTGCGCGGCCCTCACACCCCGGGTCATGGACCTAAAGGGGTGCCCGGCCCTCACACCCCTGATAATAGAGCTAAACGAGTGCCCGGCCCTCAAAACCCCCGGGGTCATATCATTGAAGGGGTGCTCGGCCCACACACCCCGGGTCATATCACTGAAAAAATGCCCGGCCCTCACACCCAGGGTCATAGCTCTGAAGGGGTGCCCGGCCCACACACCCCGTGTCATGTGAAGGGGTGCCCGGCCCTCACACTCTGGTTCATAGCTCTGTAGGGGTGCCCGGGCCTCACACCCCGTTTCATGGCACTAAAGGGGTGCCCGGCCCTCACACCCCGGCTCATGGCACTGAAGGGTTGCCCGGCCCTGACGCCCCGGGTCATGTCACTGAAGGGGTGCTCGGCCCACACACCCCGGGTCATATCACTGAAAAAATGCCCGGCCCTCACACCCAGGGTCATAGCTCTGAAGGGGTGCCCGGCCCACACACCCCGTGTCATGTGAAGGGGTGCCCGGCCCTCACAATCTGGTTCATAGGTCTGTAGGGGTGCCCGGGCCTCACACCCCTGGGTCAGTGGACCCAAAGGTGCCTCCGCCCTCACCCCACGGGTCATGGGATTGAAGCGGTTCCCGGCCCTCACACCCTGGGTCATGGTGCTGGAGGTGCCTGGCCTCACACCCCGGCTGCGTCATCATCTGAAAGTGCCCATTCTCACACCCCGGTTCATGGCACTGAAGGGGTGCCCGGCCCTCACACTCCGGGTCATGGTGCTGGAGGGGTGCCCGACCCTCACACCCTGGGTCATGTCACTGAGGGGGTTCACGGCCCTCGCACCCCGGGTCATGGACCTAAAGGGGTGCACGGCCCTCACACCCCGGGTCATGGACCTAAAGGGTTGCCCGGCCCTGACGCCCCGGGTCATGTCACTGAAGGGGTGCCCGGCCCTCACACCCCTATTCATGGAACTGAAGGGGTGCCCGGCCCTCATACCCCGGTTCACAGCACTGTAGGGGTGCCCGGCCTTCACACCCCGATTCATAGCACTGATGGGGTGCCCGACCCTCACACCCCGGGTCATGTGAAGGGGTGCCCGGCCTTCACACCCCGGTTCGCAGCACTGTAGGGGTGCCCGGCCTTCACACCCCGTTTCATCACACTGAAAGGGTGCCCGGCCCTCACACCCCGTTTCATGACACTGAAGGGGTGCCCGGCCCTCATACCCCGGGTCATGGCACTGAAAGGGTGCACGGCCCTCACACCCCGGGTCATGGACCTAAAGGGGTGCCCGGCCCTCACACCACGGGTCATGGGGTTGAAGCGGTTCCCGGCCCTCACACCCCGGGTCATGGTGCTGGAGGGGTGCCCGGCCGTCACACCCCAGGTCATGGCACTGAAGGGGTGCCTGCCCTCACACTCGCTTCATGACACTGAAGGGGTGCCCGGCCCTCAAGATCACTGGGTCAGCACTGAAGGTGCCTGGACCTCACACCGGGTCAGTGGTGCTGAAGGGGTGCCCGGCTTTCACACCCTGATTCATGGCACTGAAGGGGTGCCTGGTCTCACACCCCGGGTCATGGTGCCTGGAGGGTGCCTGGCCTCACACCCTGGCCGCGGGGTTGAAGTGGTTCCCGGCCATCACACCCCGGGTCATGGTGTTGATGGGGTGCCCGGCCCTCACACCCCGATTCTTGGCACTAAAATCGAGCCCGGCCCTAACACTCTGGGTCATGGTGCTGAAGGGGTGCCCGGCCCTCACACCCCGATTCATTTCACTGAAGTGGTGCCAGACCCTCACTCCCTGGGTCATGTGAAGGGGTGCCCGGCCCTCACACACCGGTTCGCGGCACTGTAGGGGTGCCCGGATCTCACACCCCGTTTCATGGCAATGAAAGGGTGCCGGGCCATCACACCCCGGTTCATGACACTGAAGGGGTGCCCGGCCCTCACACCCCGGGTCATGGCACTGAAGTGGTGCACGGCCCTCACACCCCGGGTCATGGACCTAAAGGGGTGCCCAGCCCTCACACCACGGGTCATGGGGTTGAAACGGTTCCCGGCCCTTACACCCCGGGTCATGTCACTGAAGGGGTGTCCGGCCCTCACACCCCTGGTTATAGAGCTAAACGAGTGCCCGGCCCTCACCCCCCGGGTCATGGGGCTGAAGGGGTACCCAGCCCTCACACCACGGGTCATGGCACTGAAGGAGTGACAGGCCCTCACGCCCCGGGTCGTGGTGCTGGAGGGGTGCCCGCCCCTCATACCCCGGGTCATGTCACTAAAGGGTGCACGGCCCTCACACACCGGGTCATGGACCTAAAGGGGTGCCCGGCCTTCACACCCTGGTTCATGGGGTTGAAGCGGTTCCCGGTCCTCACACCACGGGTCATGGAGCTGAAGGGGTGCCAGGCCCTCACATCCCGTTTCATGACACTGAAGGGGTGCCGGCCCTCACACCCGGGGTCATGGCACTTAAAGGGTACACGGCCCTCACACCCCGGGTCATGGACCTAAAGGGGTGCCCGGCCCTCACACCTCGGGTCATGGCACTGAAGCGGTGCCTAGCTGTCACACCCCTGGCCATGGCACTGAAGGTATGCCCGGCCCTCACACCCCTGGTCATAGAGTTAAACGAGTGCCCGGCCCTCACCCCCCCGGGTCATGGGGCTGAAGGGGTGCCCAGCCCTCACACGCCGGATCATGGCACTGAAGGAGTGTCAGGCCCTCACACCCCGGGTCATGGCGCTGGATGGGTGCCGGCACCTCATACCCCTGGCCATGTCACTGAAGGGGTGCCCGGCCCTCACACTCTGGTTCATAGCTCTGTAGGGGTGCACGGCCCTCACACCCCGGGTCATAGCTCTAAAGGGGATCCCGGCCCTCACACCCCTTGTCATGTGAAAGGGTGCCCGGCCCTCACACTCTGGTTCATAGCTCTGTAGAGGTGCCCGGCCCTCACACCCTGTTTCATGGCACTAAGGGGTGCCCTTCCTCACACCCGGCTCCCTTGGCACTGAAGGGGTGCTGCCAGCCCTCACACCCCGGGTCATGGACCTAAAGGGGTGCCCAGCCCCTCTGAGTCATGGGGTTGAAGGTCCCCAGCCCTCACACCCCCGGGTCGTAGTGCTGGAGGGTGCAGCCATCCACCCCAGGTCATGTCACTGAAGGGGTGCCCGCCCTCACACCCCGGTTCACTGGCACTGATGGAGTGCCCGACCCTCACACCCCGGGTCATGTGAAGGGGTGCCCGGCCCTCACACCCCGGTTCGCAGCACTGTAGGGGTGCCCGGCCTTCACACCCCGTTTCATCACACTGAAAGGGTGCCCGGCCCTCACACCCCGTTTCATGACACTGAAGGGGTGCCCGGCCCTCATACCCTGGGTCATGGCACTGAAAGGGTGCACGGCCCTCACACCCCGGGTCATGGACCTAAAGGGGTGCCCGGCCCTCACACCACGGGTCATGGGGTTGAAGTGGTTCCCGGCCCTCACACCCCGGGTCATGTGAAGGGGTGCCCGGCTTTCACACCCCGATTCACGGCACTGAAAGGGTGCCCGGCCCTCACACCCCGTTTCATGACACTGAAGGGGTGCCCGGCCCTCAAACCCCGGGTCATGGGTAAGCGGTTCAGCCCTCCACCCCATGGTCATGGTGCTGGAGGGGTGCTGGGCCTCCACCCGGTTCATGTCACTGAAGGGGTGCCGGCCCCCACCGGGTCATAGCACTGAAGAAGGGGAGTGCCTGGGCCTCACTCAGGTCATGGTGCTGAAGGGGTGCCGGCTTTCACACCCGATTCACTTGGCACTGAAGGGGTGCCCGGCCCTCACACCCCGGGTCATGGTGCCTGAGGGGTGCCCAGCCCTCACACCCCGGGTCATGGGGTTGAAGTGGTTCCCGGCCATCACACCCCGGGTCATGGTGCTGATGGGGTGCCCGGCCCTCACACCCCGATAGTTGGCACTGAAATCGAGCCCGGCCCTAACACTCTGGGTCATGGTGCTGAAGGGGTGCCCGGCCCTCACACCCCGATTCATTTCACTGAAGTGGTGCCAGACCCTCACTCCCCGGGTCATGTGAAGGGGTGCCCGGCCCTCACACCCCGGTTCGCGGCACTGTAGGGGTGCCCGGATCTCACACCCCGTTTCATGGCAATGAAAGGGTGCCGGGCCCTCACACCCCGGTTCATGACACTGAAGGGGTGCCCGGCCCTCACACCCCGGGTCATGGCACTGAAGTGGTGCACGGCCCTCACACCTTGGGTCATGGACCTAAAGGGGTGCCCAGCCCTCACACCACGGGTCATGGGGTTGAAACGGTTCCCGGCCCTCACACCCCGGGTCATGTCACTGAAGGGGTGTCCGGCCCTCACACCCCTGGTTATAGAGCTAAACGAGTGCCCGGCCCTCACCCACCCAGGTCATGGGGCTGAAGGGGTGCCCAGCCCTCACACCACGGGTCATGGCACTGAAGGAGTGACAGTCCCTCACCCCCGGGTCGTGGTGCTGGAGGGGTGCCCGCCCCTCATACCCCGGGTCATGTCACTAAAGGGTGCACGCCCCACACACCCCGGGTAATGGACCTAAAGGGGTGCCCGGCCTTCACACCCTGGTTCATGGGGTTGAAGCGGTTCCCGGTCCTCACACCACGGGTCATGGAGCTGAAGGGGTGCCCGACCATCACACCCCGATTCATGACACTGAAAGGGTGCCCGGCCCTCACACCCAGGGTTATGTTACTGAAGGGGTGCACGGCCCTCACACCCCGGGTCATGGACCTAAAGGGGTGCCCGGCCCTCACACCCCGGGTCATGGCACTGAAGCGGTGCCTAGCCGTCACACCCCTGGCCATGGCACTGAAGGTATGCCCGGCCCTCACACCCCTGGTCATAGAGTTAAACGAGTGCCCGGCCCTCACCTCCCGGGTCATGGCACTGAAGGAGGGATCGGCCATCACACCCCGGGTCATGGCACTGAAGGAGTGACCGGCCCTCACACCCCTGGTCATGGCACTGAAGGTATGCCCGGCCCTCACACGCCGGGTCATGGCTCTGAAGGAGTGTCAGGCCCTCACACCCCTGGTCATGGCGCTGGAGGGGTGCCCGCACCTCATACCCCTGGCCATGTCACTGAAGGGGTGCCCGGCCCTCACACTCTGGTTCATAGCTCTGTAGGGGTGCACGGCCCTCACACCCCGGGTCATAGCTCTGAAGGGGATCCCGGCCCTCACACCCCGTGTCATGTGAAGGGGTGCCCGGCCCTCACACTCTGGTTCATAGCTCTGTAGGGGTGCCCGGCCCTCACACCCCGTTTCATGGCACTAAAGGGGTGCCCGGCCCTCACATCCCGGCTCATGGCACTGAAGGGTTGCCCGGCTCTGACCCCCAGGGTCATGTCACTGAAGGGGTGCCCGGCCCTCACACCCCTATTCATGGCACTGAAGGGGTGACCGGCCCTCACACCCCGGTTCATAGCACTGTAGGGGAGCCCGGCCTTCACACCGCGGTTCATGTCACTGAAAGGGTGCCCGGCCCTCACACCCCGGTTCATGACACTGAAGGGGTGCCCGGCCCTCACACTCCGGGTCATGGTGCTGGAGGGGTGCCCGGCCCTCACACCCTGGGTCATGTCACTAAAGGGGTGCCCGGCCCTCGCTACCCGGGTCATGTCACTGAAGGGGTTCACGGCCCTCACACCCCGGGTCATGGACCTAAAGGTGCGGCCGCATACCGGGTCATGTGAAGGGGTGCCCGGCCTTCACTCCCCGGTTCGCAGCACTGTAGTGGTGCCCGGCCTTCCCACCCCGTTTCATCGCACTGAAAGGGTGCCCGGCCCTCACACCCCGTTTCATGACACTGAAGGGGTGCACGGCCCTCACACCCAGGGTCATGGACCTAAAGGGGTGCCCGGCCCTCACACCACGGGTCATGGGATTGAAGCGGTTCCCGGCCCTCACACCCCGGGTCATGTGAAGGGGTGCCCGGCCTTCACACCCCGGTCATGGTGCTGGAGGTGCCGGCCTTCACACCCCGTTTCATCGCCACGGAAAGGGTGCCCGGCCCTCACACCCAGTTTCATGACACTGAAGGGGTGCCCGGCCCTCACACCCCGGGTAATGGCACTGAAAGGGTGCACGGCCCTCACACCCCGGGTCATGGACCTAAAGGGGTGCCTGGCCCTCACACCACGGGTCATGGGGTTGAATCGGTTCCCGCCCCTCACACCCCGGGTCATGGTGCTGGAGGGGTGCCCGGCCCTCACACCCCGGGTCATGTCACTGAAGGGGTGCCCGCCCTCACACACCCGGGTCATGGCACTGAAGGGGTGCCTGGCCCTCACACTCCGGGTCATGGTGCTGAAGGGGTGCCCGGCTTTCAAACCCGTATTCATGGCACTGAAAGGGTGCCCGGCCCTCACATCCCGTTTCATGACACTGAAGGGTGCCGGCCCCTCCCACCCGGGGTCATGGCGCCAAAGGGTTCACGGCCCTCACACCCCGGAGTCATGGACCTAAGGGGTGCCTGGGCAAGCACCCGGCCCTCACACCACCGGGTCATGGGGTTGAAGCGGTTCCCGGCCATCACACCCGGGTCATGGTGCAGGAGAATTGTGCCCAGCCCTCACACCCAGGTCATGTCACTGAAGAGTGCCCAGCTCTCACCTCCGGGTCATGGCACTGAAGGGGTGCCTGGCCCACACCCCGGGTCATGGTGCTGAAGTGGTGCCCGGCCATCACACCCCGAGGTCATGGTGCAGGAGGGGGGTGCCCAGCCCCACACACCCCGGGTCATGGACCTAAAGGGGTGCCCGGCCCTCACACCACGGGTCATGGGGTTGAAGAGGTTCCCGGCCATCACACCCCGGGTCATGGTGCTGGAGGGGTGCCCCGCCCTCACCCACCGATTCTTGGCACTGAAATCGAACCCGGCCCTAACACCCTGGGTCATGGTGCTGAAGGGGTGCCCAGCCCTCACACCCAGATTCATTTCACTGAAGGGGTGCCCGACCCTCACACCCAGATTCATTTCACTGAAGGGGTGCCCGACCCTCACACCCCGGGTCATGTGAAGGGGTGCCCGGCCCTCACACCTCGTTTTATGGCACTGAAAGGGTGCCCGGCCCTCACACCCCGGGTCATGGTGCTGGAGGGGTGCCCGGCGCTCACACTCCGGTTCATGGTGCTGGAGGGGTGCCTAGCCCTGACACCCCGGGTCAAGTGAAGGGGTGCCCGGACCACACACCCTTTTTCAAAGCACTGTATGGGTGCCCGGCACTCACACCCCGTTTCATGGCACTTAAAGGGTGCCCATCCCTCACAACCAGGTTTATGACACTGAAAGGGTGCCCGGCCCTCACACCCTAGGTCATGTCACTGAAGGGGTGCCCAGCCCTCACACCCCGGGTCATGGCACTAAAGGGGAGCCCGGCCCTCACACCCCGGGTCATGGCACTGAACGGGTGCCCGGTTCTCACACCCCGGGGCATGGTGCTGCAGCGGTGCCCGGCCCTCACACCCCGGTTCACAGCACTGTAGGGGTGCCCGGCCCTCACACCCTGGGTCATGGGGTTGAAGCGGTTCCCGGTCCTCACACCAATGGTCATGGAGCTGAAGTGGTGCCCGGGCATCACACCCCGATTCATGGCACTGAAAGGGTGCCAGCCCTCACGGGTCATGGCACTGAATAGGTGCCCACGGCCCTCCACACCCCAGTTCATAGCTCTGTCGGTGCTCGGGCCCTCACACCCCGTTTCGCGTAGCACTTAAGGGGTTGCCTGGCCCTCACCGGGTCATGTCACTGAAGGGGTTCACGGCCCTCACCGGGTCATGGACCTGGGGTATGGCCCTTACACCCCGGATCATGCCTAAGGGCTGCCGGCCCTCACACCCGGGTCGTGTCACTGAAGGGGTGCCCGGCCCTCCACCTCTATTCATGAGTACTGAAGAGGGTGCCCGGCCCTCACACCCAGTTCACAGCACTATAGGGGTGCCCAGCCCATCACACCCGATTCATGGCACTGAAGGGGTGCCCGACCCCTCACCACCCTGATTCATGGCACTGAAGGGGGTGCCGACCTCACACACCCGGGTCATGTGAAGGGGTGCCAGCCTTCACACCCCGGTTCGCAGCACACTGTAGGGGGTGCCCGGCCTTCCACACCACGTTTCATCGCACGGAATGGGTGCCCGGCCCTCACACCCCGTTTCATGTCACTGAAGGAGCCCGGCCATCACACCCCAGGTCATGGCGCACGAAGGGTGCAGCCCTCACACCTCTCGATTCATGACACTGAAGGGGGTGCCGACGCTCACACCCGGGTCATGGTGCTGGAGGGGGTGCCCACGGCCCTCACACCCCAGGTCATGTCACTGAAACAGTGCCAGCTCTCTCATCCGGGTCATGTCACTGAAAAGGGGTGCACCCAGCCCTCACACCCCTGTCATGGCACTGAAAAGGGTGCACAGCCCTCACACCTCTGGTCATGGACCTAAAGGGGTGCCGGCCCTCACACCACGGGTCATGGGGTTGAAGCGGTTCCAGCCCTCACACCCCGGGTCATGGTGCTGGAGGGGGTGCCCGGCCTCACACCCCGGGTCATGTCACTGAAGGGGTGCCCAGCCTCACACACCCCAGGTCACAGCACTGAAGGGTCCTGGCCCTCACACCCCAGGTCATGGTGCTGAAGGGGTGCCCGGCATTCCACACCCCGATTCGCGCATGAGAGAAAGGGTGCCCAGCCCTCACATCCCGTTCATGACACTGAAGGGGGTGCCAGCCCTCACACCAGGGTCATGGCACTTAAAGTACCGCAGCCCTCACACCCCAGGTCATAATGGACCTAAAGGGGGTGCCAGCCCTCTCACACCACAGGTCATGGGGTTGAACCGGTTCCCGGCCATCACCCGGGTCATGGTGCAGGAGGGAATGCCAGCCCTCCACACCCCGAGTCATGTCGCTGAAGGGGTGCCCGGCCCTCACACCACGGGTCATGGGGTTGAAGAGGTTCCCGGCCATCACACCCCGGGTCATGGTGCTGGAGGGGTGCCCCGCCCTCACCCACCGATTCTTGGCACTGAAATCGAACCCGGCCCTAACACCCTGGGTCATGGTGCTGAAGGGGTGCCCAGCCCTCACACCCAGATTCATTTCACTGAAGGGGTGCCCGACCCTCACACCCAGATTCATTTCACTGAAGGGGTGCCCGACCCTCACACCCCGGGTCATGTGAAGGGGTGCCCGGCCCTCACACCTCGTTTTATGGCACTGAAAGGGTGCCCGGCCCTCACACCCCGGGTCATGGTGCTGGAGGGGTGCCCGGCGCTCACACTCCGGTTCATGGTGCTGGAGGGGTGCCTAGCCCTGACACCCCGGGTCAAGTGAAGGGGTGCCCGGACCACACACCCTTTTTCAAAGCACTGTATGGGTGCCCGGCACTCACACCCCGTTTCATGGCACTTAAAGGGTGCCCATCCCTCACAACCAGGTTTATGACACTGAAAGGGTGCCCGGCCCTCACACCCTAGGTCATGTCACTGAAGGGGTGCCCAGCCCTCACACCCCGGGTCATGGCACTAAAGGGGAGCCCGGCCCTCACACCCCGGGTCATGGCACTGAACGGGTGCCCGGTTCTCACACCCCGGGGCATGGTGCTGCAGCGGTGCCCGGCCCTCACACCCCGGTTCACAGCACTGTAGGGGTGCCCGGCCCTCACACCCTGGGTCATGGGGTTGAAGCGGTTCCCGGTCCTCACACCAATGGTCATGGAGCTGAAGTGGTGCCCGGGCATCACACCCCGATTCATGGCACTGAAAGGGTGCCCGGCCCTCACACCCCGGGTCATGGCACTGAATAGGTGCCCGGCCCTCACACCCCGGTTCATAGCTCTGTCGGGGTGCTCGGGCCTCACACCCCGTTTCATGGCACTTAAGGGGTGCCTGGCCCTCACACCCCGGGTCATGTCACTGAAGGGGTTCACGGCCCTCACACCCCGGGTCATGGACCTAAAGGGGTGCATGGCCCTTACACCCCGGATCATGCACCTAAAGGGCTGCCCGGCCCTCACACCCCGGTCGTGTCACTGAAGGTGCCCGGCCTCACACCTCTATTCATGGTACTGAAGCAAGTGCCCGGCCTCACACCCGGTTCATATATAATTATAGGGGTGCCCGCCATCACACTCGATTCATGCACTGAAGGCGCCTGACCTCACACCCCGATTCATGGCACTGAAGGGGTGCCCGACCCTCACACCCCGGGTCATGTGAAGGGGTGCCCGGCCCTCACACCCCGGTTCGCAGCACTGTAGGGGTGCCCGGCCCTCACACCCCATTTCATGACACTGAAGGGGAGCCCGGCCATCACACCCCAGGACATGGCACTGAAAGGGTGCACGGCCCTCACACCCCGGGACATGGACCTAAAGGGGTGCCTGGCCCTCACACCACGGGTCATGGGGTTGAATCGGTTCCCGGCCCTCACACCCCGGGTCATGGTGCTGGAGGGGTGCCCGGCCCTCACACCCCAGGTCATGGCACTGAAGGGGTGATGGCCCTCACACTCCGGGTCATGGTGCTGAAGGGGTGCCCGGGTTTCACACCCCTATTCATGGCACTGAAAGGGTGCCCGGCCTTCACACCCAGGGTCATGGCACTAAAGGGGAGCCCGGCCCTCACAACCCGGGTCATGGCACTGAAGGGGTGCCCAGTCCTCACAACCCGGGTCTTGGTCCTGAAGGGGTGCCCGGCCCTCACACCCCGGGTCATGTCACTAAAGGGGTGCCCGGCCCTCACACCCCTGTTCATGGCACTGAAGGGATGCCCGGCCGTCACACCCCGGTTCATGACACTGAAGGGGTGCCCGGTCCTCACACCCCGGGTCATGGTCCTGATGAAGTGCCCGGCCCTCACACCCCCTGCTCATCGCACTGGAAAGGGTGCCCGGCCACACCCCGGGATTCACGACACTGGCGGGGTGCCGGGCCCTCACACCCCTGTTCATGGCACTGAAGGGGTGCCCGGCCGTCACACCCCGGTTCATGACACTGATGGGGTGCCCGGCCCTCACACTCCGGGTCATGTCACTGAAGGGGTGCCCGGCCCTCACACCCCTGGTCATAGAGCTAAACGAGTGCTCAGCCCTCACACCCCGGGTCATGGCACTGAAAGAGTGACAGGCCCTCACACCCCGGGTCATGGTGCTGGAGGGGTGCCCGCCCCTCATACCCCGGGTCATGTCACTAAAGGGGTGCCCGGCCCTCACACCCGGGTCATGTCACACAAAAGGTGCATGGCCCTCACACCCAGGGTCATGGACCTAAAGGGGTGCCCGGACCTCACACCCTGGGTCATGGGGTTGAAGCGGTTCCTGGTCCTCACACCACGGGTCATGGAGGTGAAGGGGTGCCCGGCCATCACACCCCGATTCATGGCACTGAAAGGGTGCCCGGCCCTCACACCCCGCGTCATGGCACTGAAAAGGTGCCCGGCCCTGAAACCCCGGGTCATGTCACTGAAGGGGTGCATGGCCCTCACACCCCGGGTCATGTGAAGGGGTGCCCGGCCCTCACACCCCGGTTCGCAGCACTGTAGGGGTGCCCGGCTTTCACACCCCGTTTCATCTCACGGAATGGGTGCCCGGCCCTCACACCCCGGTTCATAGCTCTGTCGGGTCATGGCACTGAAAGGTAGCCAGCCTCACACCAGGTCATGGCACTGAAAGGTATGCCCGGCCCTCACACCCCTGGTCATAGAGCTAAGCAGGTGCCCAGCCCTCACCCCGGGTCATATCATTGAAGGGGGTGCCCGGCCCGCACCGGGTCATATCACTGAAAAAATGCCCGGCCTCACACCCCGGGTCATAGCTCTGAAGGGTGCCCACGGCCCTCACACCCGTGTCATGTGTGAAGGGGTGCCGGCCCTCACACTCTGGTTCATAGCTCTGTAGGGGGTGCCTGGCCTCACACCCCGTTTCATGGCACTAAGGGGTGCCGGCCCTCTTACCCCGGCTCATGGCACTGAAGGTGCGCGGCCCCTCACACCCCGGGTCATGGACCTAAGGGTGCCGGCCTCACCCTACGGTCATGGGGTTGAAGCGGTTCCCGGACCTCACATCCCGGGTCATGGTGCTGGAGGTGCCGGCCCTCACACCCCAGGTCATATACCACTGAAGGGTGCCCAGCCCTCACACGCCAGTTCATGGCACTGAAGGGTGCAGCCACTCAGCTCCGAGGTCATGGTGCTGGAGGGGTGCCCGACCCTCACACCAGGTCATGTCACTAAAAGTGCCCGGCCCCTCACACCCGCGAGGTCATGTCAGTGAGGGGTTCAGCCCCTCATACTCGGAGTCATGGACCTAAAGGGGTGTCACGACCCTCACACTCAGGTCATGGACCTAAAGGGTTGCCCGACCCTCACCCGCGGATCATGGAGTGAAGCGGTTCCGGCCCTCACACCCGGGTCATGTGGTGCTGGAGGGTGCTGGCCCTCACACCCCGGTTCATGTCGCGATGGGGTGCCCAGCCCTCACACACCTATTCATGGCGCGCACAGGGGGTGCCGGCCCACCTCCACCCCGAGGTCATATGAAGGGGGTGCCCGGCCTTCACACCCCGGTTACGCGGCACTGTAGGGGTGCCCGGCCTTCCCACCCCGTTTCATCGCACTGAAGGGTGCCCGGCCCTCACGCCCCGTTCATGACACTGAAGGGTGCCCGGCCCTCACACCCCGGGTCATGGCACTGAAAGGTGCACGGCCCTCACACCCAGGGTCGCCGGACCTAAAGGGGTGCCGGCCCTCACACCCGCGGGTCATGGGATTGGCGGTTCCCGGCCCTCACACCCCGGGTCATGTGAAGGGGTGCCCGGCCTTCTCACACCCGGTTCGCAGCACTGTAGGGGAGCCCGGCCTTCACACCCCTTTCATCGCACTGAAAGGGTGCCGGCTTTCACACCCGGTCACGACACTGAAGGGGTGCCCGGCCCTCAAACCCCGGGTCATGGACCTAAAGGGGTGCCGGCCCCTCACACCACGGATCATGGGTGAAGCGGTTCCCGGCCCTCAACCCGGGTCATGGCACTGAAGGAGTGACCAGCCTCACACCGGTCATGGCACTGAAGGAGTGACCGGCCCTCACACCCGGGTCATGGCACTGAAGGTATACCCGGCCCTCCCTGGTCATAGAGCTAAGCAGGTGCCCAGCCCTCACCCCCGGGTCATATCATTGAAGGGGTGCCCGGCCACACACCCAGGTCATATCACTGAAAAAATGCCCGGCCCTCACGGGTCATAGCTCTGAAGGGGTGCCGGCCCTCCACACCCGTGTCATGTGAGAGGTGCCCGGCCCTCACACTCTGGTTCACTTAGCTCTGTAGGGGTGCCTGGCCCTCCCCACCCCGTTTCATGGCACTAAAGGGTGCCCGGCACCTCACACCCAGCTCATGGCACTGAAGGGGTCGCGCGGCCCCTCACACCCCGGGTCATGGACCCTAAAGGGTGCCAGCCCTCACCCTCACGGGTCATGGGGTTGGCGGTTCCCGGACCTCACATCCCGGGTCATGGTGCTGGAGGGGTGCCGGCCCTCACACGCAGGTCATGTCACTGAAGGGGTGCCCGGCCCTCCTACGCCCGGTTCATGGCACTGAAGGGGGTGCCGGCCCTCAAACTCGGGTCATGGTGCTGGAGGGTGCCCGACCCTCACACCCGGGTCATGTCACTAAAAGGGGTGCCCGGCCCTCACCCGCGGGTCATGTGTCAGTGAGGGGTTACGGCCCTCATACTCCGGGTCATGGACCTAAAAGGGGTGTGTACGACCCTCACACTCCGGAGTCATGGACCTAAGGGTTACCCGGCCCTCACACCCGCGGATCATGGGTAGGCGGTTCCAGCCCTCACACCCCGGGTCATGGTGCTGGAGGGGTGCCCGGCCCTCCACACCCGGTTCATGTCACTGATGAAGTGCCCGGCCCTCACACCCCTATTCATGGCACTGAAGGGGTGCCAGCCTCACGAGTCATATGAAGGGGGTGCCCGGCCTTCACACCCGGTTACGCCAGCACTGTAGGGGGTGCCCGGCCTTCCACCCCGTTTCATCGCACTGAAAGTGCCCGGCCCTCACGCCCCGTTTTGCATGACACTGAAGGGGTGCGACTCTACACCCAGGTCATGGCACTACGAAGGGTGCCGCGGCCCTCACACCCAGAGGTCATGGACCTAAAGGGGTGCCGGCCCTCCACCCGCGGGTCATGGGATTGGCGGTTCCAGCCCTCCCACACGGGTCATGTGAAGGGGTGCCCGGCCTTCACCCCGGTTCGCAGCACTGTAGGGAGCCCGGCCTTCACCTTTTCATCGCGCACAAGAAGGGTGCCAGCTTTCACACCCGATTCCACGACACTGAAGGGGTGCCCAGCCCTCAAACCCCGGGTCATGGACCTAAAAGGGGTGCCCGGCCCTCACACCACGGATCATGGAGTGAAAGCGGTTCCCGGCCCTCACACCGGGTCATGGTGCTGGAGGGTGCGGCCCTCACACCCAGTTCATGTCACTGATGCGTGGCCCTCACACACCCGAGGTCATGGCACTGAAGGGGTGCCTGGACCTCACACTCCTGGGTCATGGTGCTGAAGGGGTGCCCGGCTTTCACACACCCCGATTCATGGCACTAAGGGGTGCCCGGCCCTCACACCCGGGTCATGAATTGCCTGAGGGTGCCCGGCCCTCACACCCGGGTCATGGGGTTGAAGTAGTTCCGGCCATCACACCCCGGGTCATGGTGCTACGATGGGGTGCCCGGCCACTCACACCTCGATTCTTGGCACTAAAATCGAGCCCGGCCCTAACACTCTGGGTCATGGTGCTGAATGGGTGCTGGCCTCACACCCCGATTCATTTCACTGAAGTGGTGCCGGACCCTCATTCCCGGGTCATGTGAAGGGGTGCCCGGCCCTCACACCCCGGTTCCCAGCACTGTAGGGGGTGCCCGGATCTCACACCCCGTTTCATGTGGCACTGAGAAGGGGTGCCCGACCCTCACACGGTTGATGATGACACTGAAGGGGTGCCCGGCCCTCCACACCAGGTCATGGCACTGAAGTGGTGCACGGCCCTCACACCCTGGGTCATGGACCTAAAGGGTGCCCAGCCACCACGGGTCATGGGGTTGAAACGGTTCCCGGCCCTCACCCCGGGTCGCGGTGCCCAGGGGTGCCCGACCCTCACATCCCGGGTCATGGCACTGCAGGGGTGCCCGGCCCTCACACCCCGGCTCATGGCACTGAAGGGGGTGTCGAGCCCATCGACGCCCTGGGTCATATCACTGAAAGGGGTGCCCGGCCCCTAACGGTCATTGCGCTGGGGTGCCGGCCGTCACACCCCTGGCCATGGCACTGGGGTATGCCCGGCCCGCACACTGGTCATGGCACTGAAGGGGTGCGGCCCTCAGCAGTCATGGCACTGAAGGGGTGACCAGCCCTCACACCGGGTCATGGCACCTGAAGGAGTGACCCGGCCCTCACACCCGGGTCATGGCACTGAAGGTATGCCCGGCCCTCACACCCTGGTCGCCAGAGGCTAAACAGTGCCCAGCCCTCACCCCCGGGTCATATCATTGAAGGGTGCCCGGCCCACACACCCGGGTCATATCACTGAAAAAATGCCAGCCCCTCACACCGGGTCGCAGCTCTGAAGGAGTGACCGGCCCTCCACCGGGTCCTTGTAGCACTGGTATGCCCGGCCCTCCACCCTGGTCATAGGAAGCTAAACGGTGCAGCCCTCCACCCAAATGTCATATCATTGAAGGGGTGCCCGGCCCACACGGGTCATATCACTGAAAAAATGCCCGGCCCTCACACCCGGGTCGCCTTCTGAAGGGGTTACTTGACCCCTCACACCCGATGTCATGTGAAGGGGTGCCCGGCCTACACTTTCTGGTTCACTTAGCTCTGGCGGGGTGCCTGGCCCTCACACCCCGTTTCATGGCACTAAAGGGGTGCCCAGCCCTCACACCCCGGCTCATGGCACTGAAGAGTGCGGCCCTCACCCCAGGTCATGGACCTGAGGTGCCGGCCCTCACCCTCACGAGGGTCATGGGGTTGAAGCAGTTCCCGGACCTCGCATCCCGGGTCATGGTGCTGGAGGGGTGCAGCCCTCACACCCCAGGTCATGTCACTGAAGGGTGCCCGGCCTCCACACACGCCGGTTCATGGCACTGAAGGGGTGCCGACCCTCAAACTCCGGGTCATGGTGCTGGAGGTACCCGACCCTCACACCCGGGTCATGTCACTAAAAGGGGTTACCCGGCCCCTCACACCACGGGTCATGTCAGTGAGGGTTCACGGCCCTCATACTCCGAAGGTCATGGACCTAAAGGGTGTACGACCCTCACTACTCGGGTCATGGACCTAAAGGTTTTGCCGACCCTCACACCCGCGGATCATGGGTGAAGCGGTTCCCGGCCCCCTCACACCCCGGGTCTCATGGTGCTGGAGGGGTGCCCAGCCCTGCCACCCAGTTCATGTCACTGATGGGGTACTTGACCCTCACACCCTATTCATGGCAGCACTGAAAGTGCCGGCCCTCACACCCCGAGTCATATGAAGGGTGCCGGCCTTCACACCCCGGTTCGCAGCACTGTAGGGGTGCCCGGCCTTCCACCCCGTTTCATCGCACTGAAAGGGTGCCAGCCCTCACGCCCCGTTTCATGACACTGAAGGGGTGCCAGCCCACTACACGGGTCATAGCACTGAAAGTTACCGCACGGCCCTCACACCCAGGGTCATGGACACAAAAGGGGTGCCAGCCCTCACACCACAGGTCATGGGATTGAAGCGGTTCCCGGCCCTCACCCGGGTCCATGTGAAGGGGTGCCCGGCCTTCACACCCCGGTTCCGCAGCACTGTAGGGGAGCCGGCCTTCACACCCCTTTTTCATCGCGCACAGAAGGGTGCCGGCTTTCACCCCGATTCCGACACTGAAGGGGTGCCCGGCCCTCAAACCCCGGGTCATGGACCTAAAGGGGTGCCGGCCCTCCCACACCCCGGGTCATGGTGCTGGAGGGGTGCCAGCCCTCCACACCCCGGTTCATGTCACTGATGGAGTGCGGCCCTCACACCCGGGTCATAGCACTGAAGGGGGTCACCTGGACCTCACACTCTGGGTCATGGTGCTGAAGGGGTGCCCGGCTCACACCCCCGATTCATGGCACTAAAGGGGTGCCCAGCCCTCCCACACCCCGGGTCATGGTGCCTGAGGGGTGCCAGCCCTCCACACCCAGGTCATGGGGTTGAAGTGGTTCCCGGCCATCACACCGGGTCATGTAGTGCTGATGGGGTGCCCAGCCCTCACACCTCGATTCTTAGCACTAAATCGAGCCCGGCCTAACACTCTGGGTCATGGTGCTGAATGGGTGCGGCCTCACACCCGATTCATTTTCACTGAAGTGGTGCGGACCCTCATTCCCGGGTCATGTGAAGGGGTGCCCGGCCCTCTCCACCTCCCTGGTTCCCAACACTGTAGGGGGTGCCCGGATCCTCACACCCCGTTTCATGGCACTGAAAGGGTGCCCGGCCTCGCGGTTGATGACACTGAAGGGTGCCCGGCCCTCCCACCCGGGTCAGCACTGAAGTGGTGCACCGCACGGCCCTCACACCTGGGTCATGGACCTAAAGGGTGCCCAGCCCTCACACCACGGGTCATGGGGTTGTGGTGCACGGCCCTCACACCCGGTTCATAGCTCTGTCAGGGTGCCGGGCCTCCCACCCCGTTCATGGCACTTACGGGGTGCCCGGCCCTCACACCCCGGCTCATGGCACTGAAGGGGTGTCAGCCCGTGACGCCCTGGATCATATCACTGAAAGGGTGCCCAGCCCTAACACGGTCATTGCACTGAAGGGTGCCCGGCCGTCACACCCAGCCATGGCACTGGTATGCCAGCCCTCACACCCCTGGTCATGGCACTGAAGGGGTGCCCGGCCGTCACACCCCGGTTCATGACACTGAAGGGGTGCCCGGACCTCACACTCCGGGTCATGGTGCTGGAAGGGTGTCCGGCCTTCACACCCCGGGTCATGTCACTGAAGGGGTGCCCGGCCCTCACACCCCTGATCATAGATCTAAACGAGTGCCCGGCCTCACCCCCGGGTCATATCATTGAAGGGGTGCTCGGCCCTTACACCCCGGGTCATATCACTGAAAAAATGCCCGGCCCTCACACCCCGGGTCATAGCTCTGAAGGGGTGCCCGGCCCTCACACCCCGTGTCATGTGAAGGGGTGCCCGGCCCTCACACTCTGGTTCATAGCTCTGTAGGGGTGCCTGGCCCTCACACCCCGTTTCATGGCACTAAAGGGGTGCCCGGCCCTCACACCCCGGCTCATGGCACTGAAGGGGTGCGTGGCCCTCACACCCCGGGTCATGGACCTAAAGGGGTGCCCGGCCCTCACCCTACGGGTCATGGGGTTGAAGCGGTTCCCGGCCCTCACATCCCGGGTCATGGTGCTGGAGGGGTGCCCGGCCCTCACACCCCGGGTCATGTCACTGAAGGGGTGCCCGGCCCTCACACGCCGGTTCATGGCACTGAAGGGG
Source organism: Homarus americanus (assembly GCF_018991925.1). Taxonomy (NCBI): domain Eukaryota; kingdom Metazoa; phylum Arthropoda; class Malacostraca; order Decapoda; family Nephropidae; genus Homarus; species Homarus americanus. The sequence continues at coordinate 18,383 of NW_024746518.1, read as the reverse complement.
TGCCCGGCCCTCAAACTCCGGGTCATGGTGCTGGAGGGGTGCCCGACCCTCACACCCCGGGTCATGTCACTAAAGGGGTGCCCGGCCCTCACACCACGGGTCATGTCAGTGAGGGGGTTCACGGCCCTCATACTCCGGGTCATGGACCTAAAGGGGTGTACGACCCTCACACTCCGGGTCATGGACCTAAAGGGTTGCCCGGCCCTCACACCACGGATCATGGAGTGAAGCGGTTCCCGGCCCTCACACCCCGGGTCATGGTGCTGGAGGGGTGCCCGGCCCTCACACCCCGGTTCATGTCACTGATGGGGTGCCCGGCCCTCACACCCCTATTCATGGCACTGAAGGGGTGCCCGGCCCTCACACCCCGAGTCATATGAAGGGGTGCCCGGCCTTCACACCCCGGTTCGCAGCACTGTAGGGGTGCCCGGCCTTCCCACCCCGTTTCATCGCACTGAAAGGGTGCCCGGCCCTCACGCCCCGTTTCATGACACTGAAGGGGTGCCCGGCCCTCACACCCCGGGTCATGGCACTGAAAGGGTGCACGGCCCTCACACCCCGGGTCATGGACCTAAAGGGGTGCCTGGTCCTCACACCACGGGTCATGGGGTTGAATCGGTTCCCGGCCCTCACACCCAGGGTCATGTGAAGGGGTGCCCGGCCTTCACACCCCGGTTCGCAGCACTGTAGGGGAGCCCGGCCTTCACACCCCTTTTCATCGCACTGAAAGGGTGCCCGGCTTTCACACCCCGATTCACGACACTGAAGGGGTGCCCGGCCCTCAAACCCCGGGTCATGGACCTAAAGGGGTGCCCGGCCCTCACACCACGGATCATGGAGTGAAAGGGGTGCCCGGCCCTCACACCACGGATCATGGAGTGAAGCGGTTCCCGGCCCTCACACCCGGGGTCATGGTGCTGGAGGGGTGCCAGGCCCTCACACCCCGGTTCATGTCACTGAAGGGGTGCCCGGCCCACACACCCCGGGTCATGGCACTGAAGGGGTGCCTGGACCTCACACTCCGGGTCATGGTGCTGAAGGAGTGCCCGGCTTTCACACCCCGATTCATGGCACTGAAGGGGTGCCCGGCCCTCACACCCCGGGTCATGGTGCCTGAGGGGTGCCCAGCCCTCACACCCCGGGTCATGGGGTTGAAGTGGTTCCCGGCCATCACACCCCGGGTCATGGTGCTGATGGGGTGCCCGGCCCTCACACCTGGTCATGTCACTGAAGGGGTGCCTGGCCCTCACACCCGGTTCATGGCACTGAAGGGGTGCCTGGCCCGGCCACCTCCCGGGTCATGGTGCTTGAGGTGCCTGGCCACACCCCGGTTCATGACACTGAAGGTGTGTCCGGCCCTCACACTCCGGGTCATGGTGCTGGAGGGGTGCCCGGCCCTCACACCCTGGGTCATGTCACTAAAGGGGTGACCCGCCCTCACACCCCGGGTCATATCACTGAAGGGGTTCACGGCCCTCACACCCCGGGTTATGGATCTAAAGGGGTGCATGGCCCTCACACCCCGGGTCATGGACCTAAAGGGTTGCCCGGCCCTGACGCCCCGGGTCATGTCACTGAAGGGGTGCCCGGCCCTCACACCCCTATTCATGGCACTGAAGGGGTGCCCCTCCCTCACACCCTGGTTCACAGCACTGTAGGGGTGCCCGGCCTTCACATCCCGATTCATGGGACTGAAGGGGTGCCCGACCTTCACACCCCGGGTCATGTGAAGGGGTGCCCGGCCTTCACACCCCGGTTCGCAGCACTGTAGGGGAGCCCGGCCTTCACACCCCTTTTCATCGCACTGAAAGGGTGCCCGGCTTTCACACCCCGATTCACGGCACTGAAAGGGTGCCCGGCCCTCACACCCCGTTTCATGACACTGAAGGGGTGCCCGGCCCTCAAACCCGGGTCATGGACCTAAAGGGGTGCCCGGCCCTCACACCACGGATCATGGAGTGAAGCGGTTCCCGGCCCTCACACCCCGGGTCATGGTGCTGGAGGGGTGCCCGGCCCTCACACCCCGGTTCATGTCACTAATGGGGTGCCCGGCCCTCACACCCCAGGTCATGGCACTGAAGGGATGCCTGGACATCACACTCCGGGTCATGGTGCTGAAGGGGTGCCCGGCTTTCACACCCCGATTCATGGCACTGAAGGGGTGCCCAGCCCTCACACCCCGGGTCATGGTGCCTGAGGGGTGCCCGGCCCTCACACCCCGGGTAATGGGTTGAAGTGGTTTCCGGCCATCACACCCCGGGTCATGGTGCTGATGGGGTGCCCGGACCTCACACCCCGATTCTTGGCACTGAAATCGAGCCCGGCCCTAACACTCTGGGTCATGGTGTTGAAGGGGTGCCCGGCCCTCACACCCCGATTTATTTCACTGAAGTGGTGCTGACCTCACTCCCGTGTCATGTGAAGGGGTGCTCGGCCTCACACCCTGGTTCGCAGCACTGTAGGTGCCCGGCCCTCACACCACGTTTCATGGCACTGAAGGGTGCTGGCCCTCACACCCCGGTTCGCGACACTGAAGGGGTGCCTGGACCACACTCCGGGTACGGTGCTGAAGGGGTGCCCGGCTTTCACACCCGATTCATGGCACTGAAGGGGTGCTCCGGGCCCTCACACCCCGGGTCATGGTGCCTGAGGGGTGCCCGGCCCTCACACCCCGGGTCATGGGATTGGCGGGTTCCCGGCCATCACCCCGGGTCATGGTGTTGATGTGGGGTGCCCGGCCTCACACCCCGATTCTTGGCACTGAAATCGAGCCCGGCTCCTAACATTCCTCTGGGCTGGTGCTGGAAGAGGTGCTCCGGCCCTCACACCCCGACGGCTTCACTGAAGTGGTGCTGACCCTCACTCCCCGTGTCATGTGAAGGGGTGCCCGGCCCTCACACCCCGGTTCGCAGCACTGTAGGGGTGCCCGGATCTCACACTGCCGGACCTCACTCCCCGTGTCATGTGAAGGGTGCCCGGCCTCACACCCCGGTTCGCAGCACTGTACCCGGATCTCACACCACGTTTCATGGCACTGAAAGGGTGCCGGGCCTCACACCCCAGTTCATGACACTGAAGGGGTGCCCGGCCCACACCCCGGGTCAAGCAGAAGTGGTGCACAGCCCTCACACCGGGTCATGGACCTAAGGGTGCCCAGCCCCCACACCACGGGTCATGGGGTTGAAACAGTTCCTGCCAGGTGCCCGGCCTCACATCCCGGGTCATGGCACTGCAGGGGTGCCTGGCCCTCACACCCCGGGTCATGGTGCTGAAGGGATGCCTGGCTTACACCCCGATTCATGGCACTGAAAGGGTCCCCGGCCCTCAAACCCCGGGTCATGGTGTCTGAGGGGTGCCAGGCCTCACACCCGGTTCATGGGGTTGCAGAGGCCCCGGCCCTCACACCCTTATGGTGCTGATGGGGTGCCCGGCCTCACACCCCGATTCTGCACTGAAATCGAGCCCAGGCTAACACCCTGGATCATGGTGCTGAAGGGGTGCCCGGCCTCACACCCCGGGTCATGGCAGACGAAGGTGCCTGAACCTCACACCCCGGGTCATGGTGCTGGAGGTGTGCCAGAACCTCACACCCCGGTTATGTCACTGAAAGGTGTCCGGCCCTCAAACCCCGGGTCATGTCACTGAAGGGGTGCCCGGCCCTCACACCCCGGGTCATGGCACTGAAGGGGTTCCCGGACCTCACACCCCGGGTCATGCGTGGAGGGTGCCCGGCCGTCACACCCCGGGTCATGTCACTGAAAGGTTCCCGGCCCTCATCCCGGGTCATGTCAATGAAGGGTGCCCAGCTCTCACACCCCCGGTGATTTCACTGAAGGGGTGCCTGGCCTCACACCCCGGGTCATGGTACTGAAGGAGTGCCCGCCTCACACCCCGGATCATGGTGCTAATGGGGTGCCTGCCCCACCCCGGTCATGAAGGTGCCCGGCCCACACCCCGGTTCATAACACTGTAGGGTGCCCGCCCCCAAACCCCGGCTTATGTCTTATGGGGTGCCCGCGCTCACACCCGGGTCATGGTGCTGAGGGTGCCGGCCCTGACACCCGGGTCAAGTGAAGGGGTGCCCGGACACCACACCCTTTTTCAAAGCACTGTATGGATGGCCGGCACTCACACCCCGTTTCATGGCATTAAGAGTGCTCATCCGCACAACCAGGTTAATGACACTGAAAGGTTGCCCGCCCTCACACCCCAGGTCATGTCACTGAAAGGGTGCCCGGCCTCACACCCCGGGTCATGGCACTGAAGGGGAGCCGGCCGTCACACACCGTTCATGACACTGAAGGGGTGCCCGGCTCACACCTGGTCGCACTGAAGGGGTGCCTGGCCCTCACACCCGGGTCATGGTGCTGGAGGTGCCCTGCCCTCACACCCCGGGTCATGTCACTGAAAGGGTGCCAGGCCTCACACCGGGTCATGGCACTGAAGGGTGCCTGGCCCTCACACCCCAGGCCCCAGGTCATGGTGCTTGAGGGGTGCCAGCCCTGACACTCAGGTCTTGTGAAGGGGTGCCGGCCCTCACACACCCAGGTTCATGACACTGGTATCCGGCCCTCACACCCCGGGTCATGTCACTGAAGGGGGTGCCCGGCCCTCCACTCCGGGTCATGGCACTGAAGGGGGCCCGGCCTCACCCCAGATTTATGGCACTGGGGATCCCGGCCCTCACACCAGGTCATGGTGCTGGAGGTGCCAGCCCTCACACCCCAGGTGCTTAACCATTGAAAGGGTGTCAGCCTCACACAGTTCGCCTGGCACTGAAGGGAGTGCCAGCCCTCACTGGCAGATCATGTCACTAAAGGGTGCCAGCCCTCCCACCCCGGGTCATGCTCACTGAAGGGGTGCCAGCTCACACCCTATTCACTGGCACTGAAGAATTGCAGGCCCCTCCACTGATTCACAGCACTGCAAGGATGCCCGGCCTTCACACCCCGATTCATGGCACTGAAGGGTGCCCGACCCTCACCCCGGGTCATGTGAAGGGGTGCCCTGCCTTCTACCCCGGTTCTGCAGAGTTTAAGGGTGCCGACCTTCACACCCCGTTTCATCGCACTGAAGGTGCCAGGCCTCACCCCAGTTCACAGCACTGTAGGGGTGCCCGGCCTCACACCCCGTTCGCGACACTGAAAGGGGTGCCGACCCTCACCCAGGTCATGGCATTGAAAGGGTGCGGCCTCACCCCAGGTCATGAGACCTAAGGGGTGCAGCCCTCACACCACAGGTCTCATGGGGTTGAAACCGTTCCCAGCCCTCCACACCCCGGGTCATGTGAAGGGTTTAGGACCTACACACCCATTTTCCATCACACTGAAAAGGGTGCCCGGCTTTCACACCCGATTCCACTGAAAAATTGCCCAGCCCTCACACCCCGTTTCATGACACTGAAGGGTGCCCGGCCTCACACCCCGGGCCGCCAGACCTAAAGGGGGTGCCTGGCCTCACACCACGGATCGTGGGTAAAGCCAGTTCCAGCCCTCACACCCCGGGTCATAGTGCTGGAGGTGCCCGGCCCTCACCCCGGTTCATGTCACTGATGGGGTGCCCGGCCCCCTCACCCAGTTCATAGCACTGAAGGGGTGCCTGTCCCTCACTCCAGGTCATGGGGCTGAAGGGGTGCCAGCTTTCACACCCCGATTCTGCCAGCACCTGAAGGGGGTGCCCGGCCCTCACACCCCGATTCATTTCACTGAAGTGGTGCTGGACCCTCACTCCCAGGTCATGAAGGTGCAGCCCTCACCCCAGTTCGCAGCACTGGAGGGGGTGCCCAGATCTCACACCCTGTTTCATGGCACTGAAAGGGTGCCGGGCCTCCTGCAGTTCATGACACTGAAGGGGGTGCCTTGGCCCTCACCCGGGTGTGGCACTGAAGTGGTGCCTGACCCTCACACCCCCGGGTCATGGACCTAAAGGGGTGCCCAGCCTCACACCACAGGTCATGGGGTTGAAACGGTTCCCGGCCCTCACACCCCGGGTCATGGTGCTGGGGGGTGCCAGCCCTCACATCCTGGGTCATGGCACTGCAGGGGTGCCTGGCCCCTCACCCCCAGAGTCCTGGGTGCTGAAGGATGCCCAGCTTTCACACCCGATTCATCGCACTGAAGGGTCCCCGACCCCACTCAAACCCCAGGTCATGGTGTCTGAGGGTGCCCAGCCCTCACACCCAGGTCATGTCACTAATCAGTGCCCGGCCCTCACACTCGGGTCATGGTTACAGCGGTTCCCAGCCCTCACTCCCCGGGTTATGGAGCCTGATGGGGTGCCAGCCCTCACCCCGATTCTTGCTTTTGAAATCGAGCCCGGCCCTAACAACCCGTCGCCATGGTGCTGAAGGGGTGCCCGGCCCTCACACCATTCAATCATAACACTGAAAGGTGTGCCCGGAACCTCACACCCCGGGTGCTGGTGCTGGAGGGTGCCCGGCCCTCCACCCCGGGTCATGTCACTGAAGGTGCCCGGCTCCTGCATCCCCGGGTGATGTCAATGAAGGGTGCCCAGCTCTCCCACACCCCAGTGATTTCACAGAAGGGGTGCTGGCCCTCACCCCCAGGTCATGGTACTGAAGGGGTGCCCTCACACCCCCGGGTCATGGTGCTAATGGGGTGCCTGGCCCGCACCCCAGGTCATGTGAGAAGGGTGCCAGCCCTCCCACCCGGTTCATAACACTGTAGGGGGTGCCATGCCCACAAACCCCAGGTCATGTCACTTATGGGGTGCCAGGCGCTTTACACCCCAGGTCATGGTGTGGAGGGGGTGCCGGCCCTAACACCCAGACAAGTGAAGGGGAGTGCCCGGACCTCACCTGCTTTTCAAAGCACTGTGGATGGCGGCACTCACCCCACGTTTCCATGGCATTTAAGGGTGCCCATCCCCTCACAACCAGGTTAATGACACTGAAAGTGCCCAGCCCTCACCCCCAGGTCATGTCGCAGGGGTGCCCGGCCCTCCTGCAGGTCATAGCACTGAAGGGAGCCCGGCCGTCCACACGGTTTCCATGACACTGAAGGGGTGCCCAGCCCTCACACTCCAGGTCGCTGGCACTGAAGGGGTGCCCACAGCCTCCCCACCCCAGGTCATGGTGCTGGAGGTGCCTGCCCTCCCCCGGGTTATGTCACTGAAAGGGTGCCCGGCCCACTCCACACTCAGGTCCTTGGCACTGAAGGGGTGCTAGCCCTCACACCCCAAGTCATAGTGCTTGAGGGGTGCCCAGCCCTGGCTGCTCGGGTCTCATGTGAAGGGGAGTGCCCGGCCCTCTCACCCAAGTTTCACTGACTTACTGAAAGTGTCCAGCCCTCACACCCCGGTCATGTCATTGAAGAGGCCAGCCCTCACACCCCGGGTTATAGCTGAAGGGGTGCCAGCCCTCACACCCCCAGTCATGGTGCTGGGGGTTTCCCGGCCCTCACACACCCGGGTCAAATCACTGATGGGGTGCCCAGCTCTCACCTCCGGGTCATAGCACTGAAGGGGTGCAGCCCTCCACACCCAGGTCATGGTGCTGAAGGTGTGCCAGCCTCACCCCGATTCATTTCACTGAGGTGCCCGGCCCTAACACCCCAGTTCACCTTTTCTTCAGGGGTGCCAGCCCTCACACACCCTGTTTCATGGAACTGAAAGTGCCCAGCCCTCCACCGATTCATGACACTGAAGGGATGCCGGCCGTCACCCAGGTCATTTCACTGAAAGGGGGTGTCAGCCCTCACACCCAGGCCATGGTGCTGGATTAATTGCTTGCAGCCCTCACCCGGGGTGTGTTGCCAAGTGCCCGGCCTCAAGCCCCAGAATTCATGGAACTGAAAAGGGTGTCCGGCCCTCACACCCTGGATTCGCCCAGCACTGTAGGGGTGCCCAACCCTCACACCCCCCGTTTCATGGCACTGAAAGGGTGCCCGTATCCCTGGCCCAATTCGTGACGTGAAGGGGCCCTCCCCTCCACACACAGGTCATAGACTTAACGGCGGTGCCCGGCCCTCACACCCCCTGTTCATGTCACTGAAGGTGCCCGGCCCTCACACCCCGGTCATGGCACTTATGGGGAGCCTGGCCCTCCTGCCCCACAGTCACATCAGCTCTGAAAGGGGTGCGGTCCTACACCTGGTCCATGGTGCTGAAGGGGTACCAGCCCTCACTCCCCATTCATGTCACTAAGGGGTGCCTGGCCTCCCACACTCCAGGTCATGTCACTGAAGGGTGCCAGCCTCACCTCCGATTCATGGCACTGATAGAGGTGCCCCGGCCCTCACACCCCTGGCCATGGCACTGAAGGTTTGCCCGCTCTCACACCTGGTCATGTACTAAAGTGGTGCCCAGCCCTCACACCTGTTCACCATGTCACTGAAGGTGCCCGGCTCACACCCCTGGGTCATACCTAAAGTGGTGCCCAGCCTCACACCCCCGGTTCATGCTCACTGAAAGGTGCCCGGCCTCACACCCAGGGGTAATGGCACTGAAGGGGAGCCCGCCTCACACCCCGGTCATGGCTCTGAAGGGGTGCCAGGCCTCACACCCTGGGTCAGTGGTGCTGAAGGTGCCTGGCCTCACACCCCGGGTCATAGCTAGTGCCCGGCCTCACACCCCGGGGTCATGTCACTGAAGGCTAGTGCCTGGCCCTGACACCTGGTCATGGCACTGATGAGGTGCCTGGCACTCACACCTCTGGCCATGGCACTGAAGGGGTGCTCTGGCTCACACACCTGGCACTGGAAGGGGTGCCTGCCTCACACCCTGTGCCATGCTGGAGGTGCCCTGCCTCACACCCGGGTCATGTCACTGGCGGTGCCCGACCTCACACCCCAGGCCATGGTGTTGAGGGTGCCCTGCCCTCACACCCCGGGTCATGTCACTGAAGGGGTGCCCAGCTCTCACACTCCGGGTCATGGCACTGAAGGGGTGCCTGGCCCTCACATCCCGGGTCATGGTGCTTAAGGGGTGCCCGTCCCTTACACCCCGGGTCATGTGAAGAGGTGCCCGGCCCTCACACCTCGGTTCGTAACACTGTAGGGATGCCCTGCCCCCACACCTCGTTTCATGTCACTGAAAGTGTGCCCGGTACTCACACCCCAGGTCATGTCACTGAAGGGTTACCCGGCCCTCACACCCCGGGTCATGGCACTGATGAGGTGCCCGGCCCTCACACCCCTGGCCATGGCACTGAAGGTTTGCCCGGCCCTCACACCCCTGGTCATGTACCTAACGTGGTGCCCGGCCCTCACACCCCGATTCATGGCACTGAAAGGGTGCCTGGCCCTCACACTCCGGGCCATGGTGCTGGAGGGGTGTCAGGCCCTGACACACCCGGGTCATGACACTGAAGGGGTGCCCGGCCCACACACCCCAGGCCATGGTGCTGGAGGGGTGCCCGGCCCTCACACCCCGGGTCATGTCACTGAAAGGGTGCCCGGCCCTCACACCCCGGGTCATGTCACTGAAGGGGGGTCCAGCTCTCACAGTCCGGGTCATGACTCTGAAGGGGTGCCCGGCCCTCACACCACGGGTCATGGTGCTGAAGGGGTGCCCGGCCCTCACACCCCGGGTCATGGCACTGGAAGGAGTGACCGGCCCTCACACGCCGGGTCATGGCACCGAAAGGGTGCCCGGCCCACACACTCCGTTCATGTCATTGAAGGGGTGCCCGGTCCTCACACCCCGGATCATGTCACTGAAAGGATGCCCGGCCCTCACACCCCGGGTCATAGCACTGAAGGGGTGCCCGGCCCTCATACCCCGGGTCATGGTGCTGGAGGGGTGCCCAGCCCTCACACCCTGATTCATGGTACTGAAATCGAGCCCGGCCCTCACACCCCGGTTCACAGCACTGTAGGGGTGCCCGGCCCTCACACCCCGTTTCATGGCACTGAAGGGGTGCCCGGCCCTCACACCCCGACTCATGGCATTGAAGGGGAGCCCCGCCCTAACGCCCCGGGTCTTGTTACTGAAGGGGTCCCGGCCCTCACACCCCGGGTCATGGCACTGAAGCGGTGCCCGGCCGTCACACCCCTGGCCATGTTACTGAAGGTGTGCCCGGCCTTCACACCCCTGGTCATAGAACTAAACGGGTGCCCGGCCCTCCCACCCCGGTTCATAGCACTGAAGGGGTGCCTGGCCCTCACACCCCGGTTCAAGGCACTGAAAGGGTGCCCGGCCCTCACACCCCGGTTCATGGGACTGAAGGGGTTCCCATCCCTCACACCCCGGGTCATGGCACTGAAGCGGTGCCCGGCCGTCACACCTCTGGCCATGGCACGAAGGTGTGTCCGGCCCTCACACCCCGGGTCATGGTTCTGGAGGGGTGCCCAGCCCTGACACCCCGGGACATGTGAAGGGGTGCCCGACCCTCACACCCTGGTTCAAAGCACTGTATGGGTGTCCGGCATTCACACCACCATTTCATGGCACTTTTGGGGTGCCCGGCCCTCACACCCAGGTTCACGACGCGGAAAGGGTGCCCGGCCCTCACACCCCGGGTCATGGCACTGAAGGGGAGCTCGGCCCTCACACCCCGGGTCATGGCTCTCAAGGGTTGCCCGGGCCTCACACCACGGGTCATGGTGCTGAAGGGGTGCCCGGCCCTCACACCCCGGGTCATGGCACCGAAAGGGTGCCCGGCCCACACACTCCGTTCATGTCATTGAAGGGGTGCCCGGTCCGCACACCCCGGATCATGTCACTGAAAGGGTGCCCGGCACACACACTCCGTTCATGTCATTGAAGGGCTGCCCGGCCCTCACCCCCCGGCTCATGTCACTGAATGGGTGCCCGACCCTCACACCCCGGGTCATAGCACTGAAGGGGTGCCCGGCCCTCATACCCCTGGTCATGGTGCTGGAGGGGTGCCTGACCCTCACACCCCGATTCATGGCACTGAAATCGAGCCCGGCCCCTCACACCCCTGGGTCATGGTGCTGGCGTGCCCGGCCCCTCACACAATCATCCATGCCACTGACGTGCCCGCCCTCACACCCCGGCCTGCACTGACATGAGCCCGGCCCCTGACGCCTCCCGGGTCTTGTCACTGAAGGGGTTCTGGCCCTCAGCACCTGGGTCATGGCACTGGATGAGGGTGCTGCCCGGGCTGTCACACCCCTGGCTATGGCACCAAGGTGCCCGGCCCTCACACCCCTGGTTATAGACCTAAATGGGTGCCCGGCCCTCACACCCCGGGTCATAGCACTGAAGGGGTGCCTGGCCCTCACACCCTGGTTCATGGCACTGAAGGGGTGCTCGGCCCTCACACCCCTGTTCATGGCACTCAAGGGGTTCCCGGCCCTCACACCCCGGGTCATCGTGCTGGAGGGGTGCCCAGCCCTGACACCCCGGGACATGTGAAGGGGTGCCCGACCCTCACACCCTGGTTCAAAGCACTGTATGGGTGTCCGGCATTCACACGACCATTTCATGGCACTTATGGGGTGCCCGGCCCTCACACCCAGGTTCACGACTCTGAAAGGGTGCCCGGCCCTCACACCCCGGGACATGGCACTGAATGGGAGCTCGGCCCTCATACCCCGAGTCATGACTCTGAAGGGGTGCCCGGCCCACACACACCGTTCATGTCATTGAAGGGGTGCCCGGTCCTCACACCCGGGATCATGTCACTGAAAGGGTGCCCGCCTCACACCTCGGTCATAGCACTGAAGGTGCCCGGCACTATACCCGGGTCATGGTGCTGGAGGGGTGCCCGGCCCTCACACCCTGATTCATGGCACTGAAATCGGGCCCGGCCCTCACACCCCGGGTCATGGTGCTGAAGGGGTGCCCGGCCCTCACACCCAGATTCATGGCATTAAGGGGTGCCCGGCCCTCACACCCCGAGTCATGTGAAGGGGTGCCCGGCCCTCACACCCCGGTTCACAGCACTGTAGGGGTGCCCGGCCCTCACACCCCGTTTCATGGCACTGAAGGGGTGCCCGGCCCTCACACCCCGACTCATGGCACTGACGGGGAGCCCGGCCCTGACGCCCCGGTCTGGCTTGACGGCGTTCCTGGCTCACCCCAACAGGTGATCAGCGGTGCCTGGGACGTCACCGGCCATGCCATTGAAGGTGCCCCGCCCTTTCACAATTTCTGGTCATTGAACTAAACGGGTGCCCGGCCTCACACCCCGGTTCATAGCACTGAAGAGGTGCCTGGCCCTCACACCCCGGTTCACGGCACTGAATGGGTGCCCGGCCCTCACACCCTGGTTCATGGCACTGAAGGGGTTCCCGGCCCTCACACCCCGGGTCATGGCACTGAAGCGGTGCCCGGCCGTCACACCTCTGGCCATGGCACGAAGGTGTGTCCGGCCCTCACACCCCGGGTCATGGTTCTGGAGGGGTGCCCAGCCCTGACACCCCGGGACATGTGAAGGGGGGCCCGACCCTCACACCCTGGTTCAAAGCACTGTATGGGTGTCCGGCACTCACACCACCGTTTCATGGCACTTATGGGTTGCCCGGCCCTCACACCCCGGGTTATGTCACTAAAGGGGTGCCCGGCCTTCACACCCCGGGTCATGGCACTGATGAGGTGCCTGGCCCTCACACCCCTGGTCATGTACCTAACGTGGTGCCCGGCCCTCACACCCCGTTTCATGGCACTGAAGGGGTGCCCGGCCCTGAAACCCCGGCACATGACACTGAAGGGGTTCCCGGCCCTGACTCCTCGGGTCATGTCACTGAAGGGGTCCCCGGCCCTCACACCCCGGGTCATGGCAAAAAAGCGGTGCCCGGCCGTCACACCCCTGGCCATGTCACTGAAGGGGTCCCCGGCCCTCACACCCAGGGTAATGTCACTAAAAGGGTGCCCGACCCTCACACCCAGGGTCATAGCACTGAAGGGGTGCCCGGCCCTCATACCCCGGGTAATGGTGCTGGAGGGGTGCCCGGCCCTCACACCCCGATTCATGGCACTAAAATCGAGCCCGGCCCTCACGCCCAGGGTCATGGTGCTGAAGGGGAGCCCGGCCCTCACAACCCGATTCATGGCACTGAAGGGGAGCCCGGCCCTCACACCCCGATTCATGGCACTGAAAGGGTGCCCGGCCCTCACAACCCGGAGTCATGTAAAGGGGTGCCCAGCCCTCACACCCCGGTTCACAGCACTGTAGGTGTGCCCCGCCCTCACACCCCGTTTCATGGCACTGAAGGGGTGCCCGGCCCTCACACCCCGGCTCATGGCCCTGAAGGGGAGCCCGGCCCTGAGGCCCCGGGTCTTGTCACTGAAGGGGTTCCCGGCCCTCACACCCCAGGTCATGTCACTGAAGGGGTTCCCGGCTCTCATACCCCGGGTCATGGCACTGAAGGGGTGCCTGTCCCTCACACCCTGGGTCATGGTGCTGAAGGGGTGCCTGGCTTTCACACCCCGATTTATGGCACTGAAAGGGTGCCTGGCCCTCAAACCCCGGGTCATGGTGTCGGAGGGGTGCCCGGCCCTCACACCCCTGGTCATGTCACTAAAAAGGTGCCCGGCCCTCACACCCCGGGTCATGGCACTGAAAGGGTTCCCGGCCCTCATACCCCGTGTCATGTCACTGAAGGGGTGCCCAGCTGTCACACTCCGGATCATGGCACTTAAGGGGTGCCTAGCCCTCACACCCCGGGTCATGGTACTGAAGGGCCTCACCCCGGGTCATGATGGGTGCCCAGCCCCGGGTCATGGGTGCCCGGCCATCACATCCCATTCATGGCACTGATCGAGCCCGGCCCTCATACCCCGGGTCATGGCACTGAAAAGGTGCCCGGCCCCACACCCCGTGTCATGTGAAGGTGCCCGGCCCTCACACCCGGTTCATAGCTCTGTATGCCCGGCCCTCACACCCTGTTTCATGGCACTAAAGGGGTGCCCGGCACTTACACCCCTGGCTCATGGCGCTGAAGGTGCCCGGCCCCAACACCGTGGTTCATGTCACTTATGTGCCTGCGCTCACACCCCGGGTCATGGTGCTGAGGTGCCCTGCCCTGACACCCCAAGGGTGCCCGGCACACACACCCTCAAAGCACATGGGTCCGGCACTCACAACCAGGTTTATGACACTGAGGTGCCCGGCTCACCCCGGGTCATGCCACTTAAGGCATGGCCTCACACCCGGGTCATGGCCCAGGGGTGCCTGGCCTTACACCCCGGATCATGGGTTTTAAGCGGTTCCCAGTCTTACACCATGGGTCATGGAGCTGAAGGCCTGGCCATCACACTGATTCATGGCACTGCCCGGCACACCCCGGGTCGCCATGTCGGCCTCACACCCCGGGCTGGATCCCACACCCGGGTCATAAGCTGCCCTGGCCTCACACCACGGGTCATGGAGTTGGGTGCCGGCCATCACACCGCGATTCATGGCACTTGGGTTCCCGGCTCACACCCCGGGTCATGGCAATGAATAGGTGCCTGCCACCCCAGTTCATAGCACTGCCGGGTGCCACACCCCGTTCCATGGCACTAAAGGAGACCTCACACCCTGGCTCATGGCACTGAAGGGTGCCCGGCCTCAAGGTCATGTCACTGAAGAGGTGCCTGACCACACACCCTGCCATGGCACTGGCTGGGCCCTCACACCCCTGGTCATAGAGCAACGAGGTCTCACCCCCGGTCTGGGCTGAAGGTGCCCAGCTCAGCCCCGGGTCATGGCATCAGCGAGGCAGCTCACACCCCGGGTCATGGCACAGTGCCTGGCTCACCTTCCCGGGATGGGTGCCTGGGCTCACACTTCAGCCAGGTGCCTGGCCTCACCAGGTCATGTCACTGGCAGGGTTGCCTGGCTCACCTGGGGTGGCTGGGCACTGCCTGGCCTGCCACCCTGGCCTGAAGGGGTGCCCGGCCACACCCCTGATTCATGGCACTGAAGGGTGCCCGGCCCACACACCCCGGGTGTCACTAGCCTGGCCTCACACCCGGCATGGTGCTGATCCAGGGTGTAAGGGCTGCCTGATTTCAGTGCCAAAAATCGGTGAGGGCGGGCACCCCATCAGCACAATAACCGGGGTGTGAGGGCAGGGAACAGCTGCACCCCATGTCCCGGGGTGTGAGGCCGGGCACCCTTAGTGACATGACCCGGGGTGTGAGGGCCAGGAACCCCTCAGACACCATGACCCGGGGTTTGAGGGCCGGGACCCTTTCAGTGCCATGAATCGGGGTGTGAAAGCCGGGCATCCCTTCAGCACCATGACCTGGGTGTGAGGGCCAGGCACCCCAGTGCCATGACCCGGGGTGAGGGACGGCACTCTCTAGCACCATGACCCGGGGTGTGAGGGCCGGGAACCGCTTCAACCCCATGATCCGTGGTGTGAGGGCTGGCACTTTAGGTCCATGACCCGTGTGAGGGCCGTGCATCCTTGCCATGACCCGTGAGGGCCGGGGACCCTTTCAGTGCTGAATCGGGGTGTGAAAAGGGCACCTTCAGCACCATGACCCGTGTGAAGGCTAGGCACCTTCAGTGCCGTGACCCGGGTGAGGGCTGGGCACCCCTTCAGTGACATGACCTGGGTGTGAGGGGCTGGCACCCTCCAGCACCATGACCCGGGTGGGAGGGCCGGGAACCGCTTCAACCCCATGACCTGAGTGCCATGACCTGGGACGTCAGAAGCCGGGCAACTCTTTCAGTGCCAAGTGAGCGATGTGAGGGCCGGGCACCCCTACAGAGCAAATGGTAGGAACCAGAGCAGGAGGTGGAAGGCTGGCACCTTCACATGACACGGGGTAGAGGGCTGGCACCTTTTTCAGTGCTACATGACTCAAAAAGGAGGGTTGGGCACACCAGAGCGTGACCCGGGGGTGTGGAGGGCCGGGCATTTTTCAGTGATATGATCCGTAAGGGGCTGATACCTTCAAATGATATGGCCCTGGGGGTGAGGCTGCACTAGTTTAGCCTAGACCAGGGGTGGAGGCCACACCCTTCAGTGGCTACATGACCCGTGTGAAGGCCGCGCACTTTCCAGCACCATGACCTTTGTGTGTGAGGGCTGGGCACCCTTCAGTGTCAAGTGAACCGGGGCAGATTTGCCGGGCACCCCTTCATGCCAAGGAATAGGGTGTGAGGGCAGGGCACCGCTTTAGTGACATGATCTGTGTGTGAGGTCCGGGAACCCCTTTCAGGACTGGCCCTTACAGTGTCGTGAACTGGGGATGCATGGGCACCCCGCTTCAGTGCCATGAATGTGGGAGGAGGGCTGGCACCCCTCTAGTGCGGACTTGACCTCAGTGAGGCTGTACCCCCAGGACCATGCAGACCTGTGTGAAGACTGGGCACCTTTTTCAGTGCTATGACCGGGGTGGAGGGCTGGGCTCCCTTCAGTGCCATGAATTTGTGTAAGATGGCTGGGCACCTTTCAGTGCTATGACCTGGGGGGTGAGGGCTGGGCACCCCTTCAGGACATGGGACCTGTGTGAGGGGCGGGCACCCTCCAGCACCATGTCCTGTAAGAACTGCCACACAACCCCATGATCTGTGGTAGAGGGCCATGCACCCTTTTAGGTCCATGACCTGGGTGTGAGGGCTGTGCACCCATTCAGTGCCATGACCTGGGGTGTGAGGGCCGGGCACCCCCTTCTCAGTCCCATGAATAGGGGTGGAGGCCAAGCACTCCCCTTCAGTGACATGACCCAAGGTCATGGCTGGGCAACCTTTAGGGCCCACTTCCCGGTGTGAGGGCTGTGAACCTCTCAGTGACAGCGACCTGTGTGGAGGGCTGTGCACCCCTTTTAGGGTCCACTTCCTGGGGTGTGGAGGGCCGTGAACCCCTTCAGTGACATGACCCGTGAGGCTGGGCACCCCTTATTGACATGACCTGGGGTGTGAGGCTGCACTCTGCTTAGCTCTATGACCACGGGTGTGAGGGAAGGGGTATACTTCAGTGCCATGAATGGAGGCTGGTCACTCCTTCAGTGCCATGACATCTGGGTGATGGCTGATCCTCCTTCAGTGCCATGACCCGGAGGTGAGGGCCGGGCACCTGTTTAGCCTCTATGACCAGGGTGAGGGCCAGCATACCTCAGTGCCATGGGCTAAAAGGGTGTGACGGCTGGCCCGCTCAGTGCCATGATCCGTGGTGGAGTGCCGGGGCACTCCCTTCAATGACATGACCCAGGGGAGCAATGAACCAGAGTGTGAGGCGGCCCCTTCACATGACACGGGGTGGGGCCGGGCACCTTTTCAGTGCCATGACCCGGGGTATGAGGCCGGGAACGCCTTCAGAGCTATGACCCGGGGTGTGATCTGGCATTTCAGTGATATGATCCGGGGTGTTGGGCCAAGCACCCCTTCAATGATATGACCAGGGGGTGAGGCCGGGCACTCGTCTAGCTCTATGACCAGGGTGTGAGGGCCAGGCACCCCTTCAGTGACATCACCCGGGGTGTGAAGGCCAGGCTCCTTCCTTCATGACCCCACAGTGTGAGGCCGGGCACCCCTTCAGTGTCATGAACCGGGGTGTGACGGCCGCACCTTAGTCACCATGAACAGGGGTGTGAGGCCAGGCACCTCTAGTGACTTGCCGGGGTGTGAGGCTGGGCACCTTCAGGACCATGACCCAGGTGTGAAGACCAGGCACCTTTTCAGTGCCATGACCAGGGTGTGAGGGCCAGGCTCCCTTCAGTGACATGACCCGGGGTGTGAGGGCCAGGCACCCTCCAGCTCCATGTCCCGTAGGACCGCTTCAACCCCGTGACCCGTGGTGTAGGGCCAGGCACCCCTTAGGTCCATGACCCGGGGTGTGAGGGCCGTGCACCCATTCAGTGCCATGACCCGGGGTGAGGCCGAGGCACCCCTTCAGTGTCATGAAACAGGTGTGAGGGCTGGGCACCCATTCAGTGTGATTTAACAGGGGTGTGAAAGGAAGCACCTACAGTGCTGTGAACCGGGGGTGAGGCCAGGCACCTTCAGTCGATGAATAGGGGTGTGAGGCCAGGCACCCCTTCAGTGACATGACCCGGGCATCATGGCCAGGCAACCTTCAGGTCCACTTCCCGGGGTGGACGTGAACCCTTCAATGACATGACTCAGGTGTGAGGGCCGGGCACCCCTTTATTGACATGACCGGGGTGTGAGGGCGGGCACTCGTTTAGCTCTATGACCACGGGTGAGGCCGGGCATACCTTCAGTGCCATGACCAGGGGTGGAGGGCCGGTCACTCCTTCAGTGCCATGACCCGGGTGAGCCGGTCCCTCCTTCAGTGCCATGACCGGGGGTGAGGCGGGCACTCGTTTAGCTCTGTGACCAGGGGTGTGAGGGCCGGGCACCTTCAGTGCCATGGCCAGGGGTGCGGCGGGCACCTTCAGTGCCATGATCCGGGGTGTGAGGGCCGGGCACCTTCAATGACATGACCCAGGGCGTCAGGGCCGGACACCCCTTCAGTGCCGCAGGCCGGGGTTGAGGGCCGGGCACCCTTAAGTGCCAT